>NC_089800.1:88880797-88986559 GCF_029633855.1 Hoplias malabaricus
ACTCCAGTGGTTTCTGAAGGACACCCCCGCGGAGGCCACTGCTGCAGTTACCCTTTACTCATGTCCTTTTCCAGCAGACAGAAGTGAACCTGTGTAATTATATAGAGAATCTTACACTGGCTGGCAACCTGGCATAGGGAGTGTGTGTGTGTGTGTGTGTGTGTGTGTGTGTGAGTGTGTGTGTGTGTGTGAGAGAGAGAGAGAGAGAGAGAGAGAGAGAGAGAGAGAGAGAGAGAGTGGGAGTTCCTGCTTCACCTCTGCTGTGGTGAGTCTATTTTTATCAACTGAAAAGCAAGGTCTGACAGACATTTCTACAGAGAACTCGGTTCAGAGGGAAATTCTCATTGTAGAGTGTCAGGCTGCTCACTTACACACACCTACACACACCGACCCACACACACCACACACCTACACACACCGACTCACACACACACCTCTACAGAACTGCACAGACATCTACACTCACACACACACTACACAGAAAACTACACATACCTACACAACCATACACACATTTACACAAACACATATACATCTAAACACTCCAACACACACACCTACACAACTACACAAACATGTACACAACGATACACACATCAGAAATGTGTTCATTGGGTCTTTGTTCATTTGTTCAATCGGACTCTAATGTGGTTAAAAAAACAACGAAAAACAATGGCTCTTTTCACCAAAAATGCTACAACCCCCACCCCCACCCCCAAAGATGCTCCACTGAGCTGTGCTAGTGAGAATAGAGCCGCTGTCATTGCTACTCAAGGTTCAGCACTGGAGAAACAGCACTATGTAACTTCTGAGGGCAGGCAGAAAACTTCAACTTCAGCGTCAAATCCGGATCCTAGGACTCGGACACTTGTGCTGATGGATCCCTGCTGGAAATGATGGGACTTTTATAAAAGTTACAGAGAACTTCTTCTGGAAATAAAATAAAACCAAGGTGACCCCACGCCTGCTCCGCGTGCCCCAGGCCCCTCTCAGAGAGCTTGATTAAAAGGCCTAATGTGGGCGATATTTACGAGTCTGCTGAGAGTACGTAAAGGGGTTAAAGTCATTTGTTAATTTCCAGAGAAAAGCCTGAGCTCGTAATGCTGAGTGTAACGAAGCGCCGTTGAGGGAGAGCAGCTCTAACCTACTTTCATCTGTAATTAACAACATGTTCCGTTATAAATCATACGTACACTTTATTTATCCCACAGAAGGCCTTCGCTGCTTTTCCACAAACAAAAACGCTCCTGGGCTCCCCCTACAGTCGCAGAGTGTAATTCACTTTTACAGCACTGCCCTGAAATCAAGGGGGAGGGAGGTGGGTGGTTGCCTACCCTCCTCCAGATGTTCCATAGTGCAGTTTCTGCAGTGCTGAGTGTGGAGTAGCTGAGACAGAAACTCTGTTCTCCTTCTTACAGCTCATTGGAGTATCACAATTTTGAAAGTATGAATTTTAAAGTAAAAATATTACACACATTTAAAAATGATCTACAGGCTTCTTTAGTAAAGTAAATGTTTCTAAATAGAACCCTGAACACTTGAAGAACCTTTTCCATGATTAAAGATTGATGGAGAATGTGCTATAGATGGTTCTATACTACGCCTTCTAGAGAAGGGTTCTGTACGGCCCCAAAAATATCAAGCTTGTTACAGAAGAGGAACCTGGAAAAAGGCCATTATTTACTTGAGATTCCCTTATTTTCCATCATCATCATCAGGAATCCTTGATGGCATATAAAAGCAGACCAAGGCCAAGGTGGTCCAGGGAGAAGATCCTGACCCCTGCTGACTCCAGAACTGTCCTATCATCCCAGTTTAAACTAACAGCATCATAAATGGCCCAAAAGTGTATCTGCCCGAGCTACCTTCATTAGAGACATTAGAGAGGGTTTGACTCTTGGTTTGACCCCTTCCAGCACAGACCAGTTTTACAGCATCACCAGGCTAAAGGACACAAACACACACACATACACACTTACTCACATTACCCCGCTTCTGTTTACATTACTTCAGGGGACCTCAAATTACAGCCTGTGGGAAGCATACAAACCTCTGCTTTCATTTGACCGGCCTCTTTCTCTACAGCAGGATGTTGTCTGGCTGCAGTACATCTCAGACTAACAGTAGTAAAATCACTTATAGAAAAAAAAAACAAGTGCACAGAGGAACTAGGCAAGTTTAGTTCAGCTGGGCCACCATTAGCCATACAGCCATGATCACAGAGGTGTTTCTGGCAGGAAAACCAGGAAAGCGTTGTCATTGGAAGGTCTGGAGAAGCTTTAGTGCTTCATATCAATGTCTTTGTTTCCATGTGGTGTTTATTCTGTGAGTGTGATATACAGAAAAAATGGAGGACAAGTAATAAATGAAGGAATGAAAAGAGTTTTTTTTTTTTTGTACATTTTATTATAAAATAAACACTAGACGATCTACCACCAAAGAACAAAGACCTAGAACATTTTGTTCATTTAAAGATTTAAATATACTTATATATTCGGTGTAACAGGTTAAAGCATGTGAAGTTTAATGGAGTTTTATAAACACACTAACGCCACAAAGTGTCTCCCCACCACAAAGACACACACTCGTGAAATAAGACAAATTCAGCAGTCCTCCTCTCTCTGTAAGTTATAATAATATGTAAATGTTGCCTAGTTCAGAGGCGTTCTGTTGAGATTGTAACTAACTAACGCAGAGGCTCAGGGCCAACGCACATGAGGTCACGCCAAACATATCCCCAGAAACACACACAAACGGAGTGTGTTCCTGTCTTATGTCCTATTATTCAGCTATGGTTCGCACTGAAGGACCTACTGCTCTTTAGTTCAAACTGGGAACTAATCTGGTTCTCAAATAGTTCCAAATTTACTTGGAATGTGAAATATGGCTGAACTAACAACAGTTTAAGACACCTCTTCAATTTGACAGATTTTAACTTATGTACTTTAACATCAAACGCTGTGTGTGACCCCTATCATTATTGAATCAACACATGAAGCTATACCCTATATATTCTCTCTGATGGAAGGTTTTATTCTCATCGGTTTTATGCGCAGCCACCCGAAGACACTCGTGTAAAAACAGACCCACTTCTCTGAATGCTCCTCTGGACCCTGAAAGACAGATACACCCTGAGCTGCCCCTGCTCCACTGTAACGAAGCTCTAATCAGTCAGTTGGTGTGTCCTTGTGTGATGTCACATGTAATCAGGTGCTGAGATCATGGTAAAGGAAGGTCTAATTAACTCTTCATTAATCCTATGTTAAATCTAATAACACCTGCTGTGTTTGATCTCACCCGAAGATAAATACATGCCTGAGACGTGAGAGGGTTTGACGTTAACTGGGGAGTGACTGACTGAGCCAGAGTCATGGCCCTTCCAATCAAAAACAGAGGGATGACATGACCAGGTCTGACACAGCGCAATCTCTGCAGAGATTTAAAGGGAACGTCTACGATTGTGTGCAATCGCAATACTCTCTGGTTGTTTACATTCCAAGGCTAGGCATCTTTTAAGGTGGAGTGGTGTGTGTGAGTTAGAAGTGACTGTATGAAGTGTTTATTCACTGTTTGAATTCCCACAGAAACTCATTTGTAACACGAGATGTTTAGTTTTGTAGCACTTTCGCTAATGCAGTTAACCTTCTCCTGTGTTTGGAGATAGTTCCACCTTAAGTGGTCCATAACAGTAAAAATAAGTCAGTGTTACCCCCCTATGGAGCAGGAATAGAGCAACATCCTCATCTCGGTTGGTGCTTTTCAGCGTTTGGAGTCTCTCCGTTGTCTAAAAACCTCCAGATGGTGTTTCTCTGCCGTGAGCAGAGAGAGAGAAAGACTAGCACCGGACCCAGACACTTTGTTTTTTTACCCATTTACAGACACTGGGGCTTCTTAAACACATTAGAGCGGTTTCCAGAGCAGCACATGGAGAGGAGACATCTTTTGAATTTCATAAAAGGTTTAAAATCATGAACATCAGAGAGAGAGAGAGAGAGAGAGAGAGAGAGAATACTTTTTTGTGGAAATTACTGCTCTATAGGTTAATGTCGGCATGAAGCCCATGTAAGGGAGACTGTGTGTGTGTGTGTGTGTGTGTGTGTGTGTGTGTGTGTTTATGCGTCCCTGGGGCAGTTCTGAGACAGGAAACAGTTTGTCATTTCGTGTCCTTGTCCTAGTTTGAGGAGCGGCTCTGAGGAGGCTGAGGGTAAAGAGACGATGATGACCCCAAACTCCAGAATGTTCCATTTTCACCCTCACACACACATCAGCACCTCAGAGTGTGTGTGTGGATTTCATGTGTCCCTGTCCCAACACTGCAGAAACATTTAACACGTGCACACACACACACTCTCTCTCTCTCCCGGTCCCTCTTTTACAAATTCACGCTTCTAAAGTGTGTATTCCATGCATCCCTTCCCCAGCACGGCTGAACCACTTAACACACACAAACAAGCAAACACACACAATCTGGTATATGTAAATTGTGGGGACATTGCATAGATATCCATTCATTATGTGGAGTCTTAGCACTAACGTTTCCATAGTTACTACTAGATTAAACCTAGCCCTAAGTCTTAAACATGTCTTCATTGTAGTTTATTTTACTTTTAGCTCCTTGATTATAATGGCATCCTGACAAAAGGCAGAGACATGCAGTGTTTCCACACCTGTTCATTTGAGTCCGGTTCAATTTAACTCTTCATCTTCACCCTTGATGTGGTTGATTTGGGTGTGAAAAAAGTAATCGCATTCTGACCTCAAAACTATTGACCCTGGAGAGGAGGTGGTCTCGGTCCAGTCCCAAACATATTCTGGAGCGGTTGGTTTGTGGTGCACGCAGCAGGTCTGAGCTGAACGCTCGTGCACTGTGCAGCAGCTCAGGGAAGACGCACTGTGAGGTATTCATTCATTCTTTACCTCATGAGAAATGTAAGCATCACCAGTCTTCACTTAGAACAGCTTTAAAAATGCATCAGTTACATTAACACCACCTTAAACAACAAGCAAAATGGGTTTGTTGTTTTCTGCAGATTTACACAATGTTATTTAATGACGTCCCATAATCAAACAGCTGCACAGCTCCAGTGGAATCATGGGATAGGACTGAAAACACCCGAAGACTACAGCAAAAACTAAAATGACGCCAGTGAAGATCCATCCCAGCAGAGTTTATTTATCATTTAAAATGTTTATCAATCAAATTTTATTTATATAGCGCTTTTCACAACAAAAAGTCGTCACAAAGCAGCTTTACAGAGATCCGGGTCCAAGCCTCCTATGAGCAAGCCAGGGGCAACAGTGGCAAGGAAAAACTCCCTCAGCACACGAGGAAGAAACCTTGGAAGGAACCAAGACTCATACGGGGAACCCATCCTCCTCGGGTCGACACCGGAGACACAACAGAGAACAGAACAGAAGTAAAAGTGAAATGACCGATGAAGGGGTTATAGTAATATAAATGTAGTATATTAGTGATGATGGAGAAGCAGAAATGAAAATGGTGAGGATGATGATATTAGTGATGTATGAGTCTGATGAAGGAGGAGGTGATCAGGGATTCAGTGTGAGTTAAAAGTAGGTGCAGAGTTAATCTGAAATAAAACAGCATGGCCAAGCATGATAGTGTAGATGAGACAAGGCCAGGATCTTGTACAGGACACAGGGGCTGGATCAGGGCAACACCTGGAGAGCAGCAGGACATCTCAAAGCATGAGAGAGAGACAGGAGAAAGAAAGCCAGACAAAGGGAACAAATAAAAACACAGAGGTTAGTAGGGTCATGGTAAAGAACGGGGAAATTTGTCCTGCGAAAAAAGCTTTCACTGGTCAGGCAAGAGAACCCAGCGACAGACAGCGTGTTGGCGGTTACTACACAGCTAACTAAGAATGCTGTAGCTATGGTGATATGACAGGGTTAACACAGAACAGTGATAATATGAAAACCAGCCCGAACACCAATATAGAAGGAGTAACCTGAAGGTGAGTGATTAACCAAAAGCTTGTTTGAAAAGGTAGGTTTTTAATCTAGATTTAAAGATTGAGAGTGTGTCTGAGCCCCGAACAGTAACCGGAAGGCTATTCCAGAGTTGAGGAGCTTTGTGAGAAAAGGCTCTTCCTCCTGCTGTGTTTTTCTTAATGCGAGGAACAAAGAGTAGATGGGCATCCTGTGAACGAAGTGTACGTGACGGGCGATAAGGTATGAGAAGTTCAGTAAGATACTGCGGGCCTAAACCATTTAGAGATTTATAAGCTAAGAGGAGTATTTTATAGTCAATGCGAAATTTTACAGGTAGCCAGTGTAGGGACGAGAGAACTGGGGTGATATGTTCGAATTTTCTAGCTCTAGTGAGCACCCTGGCTGCTGCATTTTGAACTAACTGAAGCTTGTGTAACGCTTTGCACGAGCTGCCTGCCAGGAACGCACTGCAGTAGTCTAGACGTGAAGTTATAAAAGCATGCACTAGTTTCTCTGCATCTTTTAATGATAAAATATGCCGAATTTTGGCAACATTGCGTAGGTGGAAGAAGGCGGTTTTGACTGTATTGGATATGTGGGTATCAAATGTGAGAGTCGAATCAAAGGCTACCCCTAAGTTTTTAATGATGGCATTGTGTTTTACTGTTGAATTATCAATAGCAGCATTTCTGAGTGAACGTATCTGAGTATCTTTACCTAGTAACAAGACCTCAGTTTTATCAGAATTTAACATGAGAAAGTTTTGCATCATCCAGTCTTTAATTTCAGTTAGACATTCTGTTATTTTATGTAGACAAGCAACATCATTGGGTTTGGCTGATATATACAGTTGTGTGTCATCAGCATAACAGTGGAATTGAATCCCATGCTTACGGATTAGTCGACCCAGTGGCAGCATGTAGAGTGTGAACAATACAGGGCCGAGCACTGATCCTTGTGGAACACCATATTTAACTAAAGTATGATTAGAGGATTTATTATTCAGATAAACAAATTGGTAACGATCGGATAAATAAGATCTGAACCAAGAGAGGGCAGATCCTTTTATTCCTACCAGATTTTCCAGCCTATCAAGAAGCATCACATGATCTATGGTATCAAATGCTGCACTAAGGTCAAGCAGCACCAGATTAGATATATAGCCCTTATCATGTGAAAGGAGTAAGTCATTAGTTACTCTTGTTAGAGCCGTTTCTGTGCTGTGATTTGGTCTAAATCCAGACTGAAAAATGTCATGAATGTCATTGTTTTGTAGATAAGAGCACAACTGCTGTGACACGACTTTTTCTAGAATCTTAGCAATAAAAGGGAGGTTTGAAATTGGCCTGTAGTTTGCAAGTACGAGAGGGTCAAGATTGGGTTTTTTAATAATTGGTTTGATTACCGCTAGTTTCAGAGGTTTTGGTACATATCCAATGTACATATCGTGTGTGTGTAACACGTCACTCGTCTCCTGTCTCCTTCTCGGGCTAGAGTACGCTGGCGTCGCTCTGTTGACTGCCGCTTCTCCCCGTATGTTTTGTTTTGTTTGTTCCCCGTTCCTGCTGACTTTGTGGATTCCCGGTTGTAATCTTCGCGGTTATTCGACTGTCTTCCCCAACACTGCGGATTCAGGCCGGCTTGCACCGAGGCTGTCCTGCCCTAGCTCTGTGGATTCCCGGCCGGTTAGCTTTGCTGCTGTCCTGCCCTAATCTGCGGTTTTCGGCTGCTGTTCCAGTTAGATTCGCCGCTGTCCTGCTCCAACTTTGCGGATTTCGACTGCTGTTCCAGCGGGCCTCGCCGCTGTCCCGCTCCAACCTCGCAGATCTCGGCTTCGGTTCCAGCGGGCCTCGCCGCTGTCCTGCTCCAACTTCGCGGATCCCGGCTGCTGTTCCGGCTGGCTTCGCTGTTGTCCTGCTCCAACTTTTCGGATCCCAGCTACTGTCCCGCTTAGCTTCGTTACTGCCCTGCCCCAAATCTATGGTTCCTGCCTACAGTGTCTGCTAGCACTGCGGCTATGCAATTACTTTGCTCCAACCCATTGACAATGCACCTGCTATCTGCTATGACTCTATTACTGGCTATTCCACTTTTTCCCATCCTTGATTGCCCCCACATGAACCCAGACCCCCTGTTCAACTCACTGTTTGTTAGTTATACGGCTGATGAACTACGTAAATATAGGTATTCTCACTGCCTTTCCAAACATTCTGCTGTTGCTGCCTGCAGAGCTGGTATACTCAACCGGCGACGCTATCTTCACCGTGGCTCAAGGCTAAATCGCAATAAATCTGTACACTATACCAATGGTAGTAACATTTGCTCTTTCTGGACACTGTCTCGTTCACCTTCTCATTCTACAAAACGTTTTTCTAATCTGTCTAATTTACGCCCTCTTACCCCTGTTGCCCCTAGTTCCTCGTTTGCCCTCCTTAATGTCCGCTCACTCACTAACAAATCTTATCTGTTGCAAGAATTAATATTGGACAATTCACTTGATCTCCTTTTCCTAACAGAAACATGGCAACAACCAGGTGATTACTATTCTCTCAACCAAGCAACCCCACCCAACTTTAATTATGTGCAAAAACCACGTTCCTCAGGTCGTGGGGGCGGTCTGGCAGTGATCTTTAAAAACAATCTCAGAATTACTGAACTTGTTTTCTCATCACCATCATCTTTTGAGTATCTTGCAGTCAAAACACCTGGCTCTATTACCGTACTCCTCATCTATCGCCCCCCCAAATCTAATTCATCCTTTTTCTCTGAACTATCTGAGCTACTCACTCTCGCTAACTCTTCTTCTTCTCGACTGTTGCTACTTGGTGACTTCAATATACATGTTAACACTCCTGACAACAAGTTAGTGACTGATTTTTTAGCTCTCCTTGACTGCTTTTCCTTCACTCAACATGTAGATTTTCCTACTCATGACAAAGGTCACACACTTGACCTAGTCTGTTCTTCTTCTGTCCTGGTTCACAACCTTCATCCTCTCCTGTTTCCACTCTCTGACCATAAGCTCCTTCTATTCTCTGTCCCTATGAATGTAGCTCACCAATCTGTTAAAAGACTTATCTCTTTCCGTAATATTAAATCTGTTGATCCCTGTTCCTTCGCTCAGTCCATCAATATGAGCTTTCCTGTTCTCACTGCTCCATCCTCTCCTGAGGTACATGCCACAATGCTTAACTCTGCTCTTTCCGCGTCCCTCAACGCTTCTGCTCCTGCGAAAACCAAATTGGTCTCTTTCACCACTTCTGCTCCCTGGTTCACCACTGAGCTGCGCGCTATGAAACAAGCCGGACGTCAGCTTGAAAGGCTGTACAAAAAAACCAAATTAACGGTGCATGCTGATGCTTATCTGCAACACATGCGCAAATACAGAGATTCCTTACACACCACCAAGTCTAGGTATCTCTCAGGTCTTATTAATAGGCCTAATGCTAACCCCCGTAATCTCTTTACAACAATCTCTAAACTTTTCAAAGCCCCTGGCAGCAACATGACACCCTCCTCTGAACTCTGCAACTCCTTCTTACACTTCTTTGAAGATAAAATTTCCAATATTAATAACTCTCTTACGATTATCTCATCTAAATCCACCTTTCCTTCCTCACTGTCTCCACAGCCCTCAGTCTGTTCTATATCCACGCCCTGTTTTTCTGATTTCAGCCCGGTTACTCCTTCTCTTATCAGTGATATCATTACCCATTCTAAAAGTACCACCTGCTCTCTTGATCCCCTCCCTACCTCACTAACGAAAGCCTGCATGACTGCTTTGGTCCCTCATCTAACCTCTATTATTAACCATTCACTGTTTTCTGGCTATGTCCCCTCAGTTTACAAATTAGCTGCAGTTACACCTATCCTTAAAAAACCTGGTCTTGACCCAGCAAATCTAAATAATTTCCGTCCGATTTCAAATCTTCCATTTTTTTCTAAAATCCTTGAGCGTGTCGTAGCCACCCAGCTGACAACATATCTAGAATCCAATAACCTCCTCGACTCATTTCAGTCTGGTTTTCGTCCTCACCATAGTACCGAAACTGCCTTGGTCAAAGTTATCAATGATCTGCTGGTGGCTGCAGATACAGGAGCTCTAAGTATTCTGGTCCTCCTTGACTTAAGTTCTGCCTTTGACACAGTAAATCATGCCATCCTCCTCTCAAGACTGCGTGAGCTGGGTGTCACTGGTTCTGCCCTTGACTGGTTTAGATCTTACCTAACAGATCGAAAACAATTTGTCACACTTTCTGGACATAGTTCAACCATCTCATCCATCTCACAAGGGGTCCCACAAGGCTCTGTCCTTGGCCCATTACTGTTTATTGTCTATGTACTTCCCCTCGGCCATATTATCCGTCATTTCAATCTTGATTTTCACTGTTATGCTGATGACACACAGATTTACCTCCGGACCAATTCTTTCAACAACCCACCACTCTCCAAAGTGGAACTTTGTCTCTCAAAAATCAGGCACTGGATGACACAAAATTCACTAATGCTTAATAGTAATAAAACTGACCTAATCCTCATTGGCTCCAAATCTACTCTAAATAAAACTGGCTCCCTCACACTCTCAATTGATGATGTCACCCTGTCCCCCTCCACTGTGGTCCGAAATCTTGGCGTCACCCTCGACTCTACGCTCACGTTTCATTCCCATGTTAGTTCCGTCATAAAAACCTCATTCTTCCACCTTCGCAACATTGCTAAAATCCGTCCTTCTCTTTCCCAGTCTGCCTCTGAACGCCTCATCCATGCATTTATCTCCAGCCGTCTTGACTATTGTAACTCTCTTCTTTCTGGCATTAGCTCCTCACTACTACATAAACTCCAAATGGTCCAGAACTCTGCTGCCCGTCTCCTCACCCACACCCGGTCCCACCACCACATCACCCCAGTTCTCCACAACCTCCACTGGCTTCCTGTTAAATATCGTATTCAGTTCAAAATCCTCCTTCTCACCTACAAAGCTCTCAATAACCAAGCTCCCTCTTACTTATCGGACCTTCTTCAACCATACACACCTAATCGCATTCTCAGATCTTCCTCAGCCGGTTTACTCACCATTCCCCCTTCTAAGCTGCGTAGTCTTGGAGATCGAGCCTTCTCCAGACATGCCCCCCGCCTCTGGAACTCCCTTCCTCCAGAAATTCAACAGTCAACATCTCTATCACTATTTAAATCCAAACTTAAAACACACCTGTTTGCGGCTGCATTTAATCCCTCTGTTTCTGATTAGCCCTTGTTTTTTTTTTTTTTAAACCTTGTTCCTGTTTTGTATCATTGTATGTTATGTAGTGTTATGGATGTGATTGTCTTTATGTGTTCATCTGATTGTAACAGCGTCTTTGGGTTACTGAAAAGCGCTTTAAAAATTCCATTTATTATTATTATTATTAATGTTGAGGGATGAGTTTATTATTGTGAGCAATGGTCTAATGACTTTAGGTAAAATTTGTTTAAATAATTGTGTTGGTACAGGATCCAGTAAGCATGTAGTTGATTTAGATGAGCTAATTAAACTAAGCAAGTCATTTTCATCGACAGAATTCAAGTAGTCTAAGTGCACCTCAGAGCTGGCGGGGGGTTCATCTACGGGAGCCGATGTGACTTTGGACTGATTTTGGATTTTGAGGCGAATGCAATCAATTTTATCATTAAAAAACATCATAAAGTCATTGCTACAGAAATCAGAGGGAACAATGGGGTTGATTTTCTTTTTGTTTCCAATTAGATTTGATACAGTGCTAAAAAGGAATCTAGGGTTGTCTTTGTTGTTTTCTATAAGGGAAGAGATGTACTGTGATTTGGCTTTAGATAAGGCATGTTTGTAGTCGGTGAGGCTGTGCAGCCATGCAATTCGGAAACATTCTAGTTTTGTGTGTCTCCATTTACGTTCATGGTTACGAGCAGCCAGTTTTAATGCACGCGTGCTGTCACTGTACCATGGAGCAAGCCTTTTCTCTCTAAATTGTTTGGTCTTGACTGGTGCAACACTATCTAGGTTTGTACACAATAAGTGTTGTAGGTTGTTTGTAATGAGCTCAAGGTCATTTGGGTGAGTTGGAGAAGAAATGGTGGTAAGGTCTGGAAGGTTGTTGATAAAATCACTAACTGTTGAGGATGTTATAGTGCGCTTTCTAATATAGCGTGGTTGTGGACAAATATCAAAGTTTAACGCTATTTCATATGTGATTAGATGGTGATCAGAGATGGTCTCATGTAGCGAGAGATTGGATAGATTCTTTATCTCAATGCCCCGTGTTAACACTAGGTCCAATGTGTGTTTGCATTGATGAGTGGGCCCAGTAACATTCTGAGTGAACCCTAGCGCATCCAAAATTGATTCAAATGCAATTTTAAGTGGATCATGGTCCTTCTCAAAGTGAATATTGAAATCACCAACAATTAAGGCCTTTTCTGATACGATAACTACACTTGAGAGAAAATCAGCAAATTCACAAAGAAATTCTGTATAAGGGCCAGGAGGAAGATAGATTGTGATGAGCATAAATGAGTGCTGCCTTTTTGATGCAGTGACTTTAAGAGTAAGTACTTCAAAGGATTTAGTATCATAACTAGATTTTTGTGTTGTGTCAATGGTAGGGTCATAGATTGTGGCTACACCACCACCACGACCAGATGTTCGTGGGCAACTGTAATAGCTGAAGCCAGGGGGAGTGGACTCATTTAGGGCAATGTATTCATTGGCTTTAGCCCATGTTTCGCAGAGACATAATGCATTGAGTTTGTTATCAGTAATAATATCACAGACAGTGAGTGCTTTGGATGTTAGAGATCGTATATTTAAAAGCCCTAATTTAATGCTGGAAGTGCTGAAATATTGCGTTCGCTGCAGTGCCTTGGTGTTAATTCTAATTAGGTTGTTAAAACTGATTTTTGGGCGTTTGTGATAACAAGCTTTGCGGGGAACAGACACAGTCTCAATGCTGAAAAATTTATTAGCGTTAATCAGAGTGGGTGATATGGACATGCTACTCATCATACTAGCAGTAGAGAGATGGTCAGGAGGAACATTAGGAATTTTAATATTACTTACCTGCTCGCTATTCATTCCACCTACCTGACTGATGTGACTGGGAATGACCAGTCAGTTCCGGCGCAGAACCACCTCAATGTTCTCAGAGAGAACTGCGGATCCTAGACGGCTCGGATGAAGCCCATCCCAACGATACAGGGCCGGACGCTCACGAAAGCACTCCCAGTTGTCGACGTAGTCCACGCCGACAGTGCCGCACCAATCCAGGAGCCGGGAGTGGAGCCCGAAGAGCCTGCTAAACGCCTCGCATCCTCGACGGTAGGTGGGCAGGGGGCCAGAGACGATGATCCTAGCATCCGTCTTCTTCCGAGCGGTATCCAGAAGCGAACGGTAGTGCTCCTTCAGGACCTCGCTGCGGCGGGCGGAGATGTCGTTCGTTCCCACGTGGAGAACGACGGTGCCGAAGTCCTCGCGCTGCCGAAGCGCCGACGGAAGCCGCCTGGCAACGTCCAGGACACGTGCGCCTGGGAGACAAGACACGGTTGCATTACTCTTTATCCCCGGCACTTTTAAATGTCTAACTATTGAGTCACCAATAATAAGAACACCGTCCTGTTTAGTCTTCGGCGCTGGAGCAGGTGAAGGCCAGGAGCTGAGCACCTCAAACCAGTTGGCAGAAGTGAAGACTGGCTGCGGTGGAGGGGGGGACGGCCTCGGCTTCCCACGCCCACGCTGGCGCTCCCATCCCGGTGCAGGCGTGTAGATGGGTACCCCCGCAAACCGCCGCGGCAGAGGAGCCGGAGAGGCGACGGCCACGTAGGAGGCGTCGCGGGCTGCCTCGAGTCTCGTCTTCTCCCGCTGGAGCTCCATCTGCTTCTCCAAGAGACGCTGAATCCGGCGACCGAGCTGCTCGAGCTCCGCGCCGAGCTCAGAAAGAGCTCGTTCCTCGGCAGGCGCCATGAAGAGAAAAAAATAAACAATGAGAAATAATATGTACGAAAAAAAAAATGAAGTTAAGAAGCACGGTGGGTTAGGAATGATGAAGACAGCACACTAGGATAAGCAATGCCAAAGAATATGCAATAGAGATTGTAAATAAACGTCTAGAGGACTAAAACAGCGACAAACGGCAAACAATTTCAAATCAAGCACGCGAGTAGTCAGCCGGAAGTGACGTACCTGTGACGGTACAACTGAATTTTTAAAAAACGACTTGGGGATGAATTGATCCAGTCTTTAAATGTTGCAGTGGCTTCCAGTCTTTGACTGCAGCTGATTGAAATGAAGAAAGACCAAATACTGTGTTGGTTTTGGGGAGATTCTTCTGTGACAGGCATTATTCTGTCACCACTTTCCCTGCTGTTCTATTCCCAGCCTCTAGGGGGCGATATGAGGTATTATAGCTTTGTATTTAGTACAGATGAAGAAGCAGACAGGCTGGCACTTCTAGAAAAACTTTAGTGCATGACTCCTGAACACTTTGAAAACCATAAAGGATGGACCATATCATGAACAGACTTGGTGTACATAGGTAAATGTGTGTTGGACATTTGTAAAGTTGGTGGGGTGTGTTTTACTGTTTATATAAATCAGACTAAAGGCTAATTTATGTGCAATGTTAAATACAGATATGAATAGAGACAGAGTCTTCTGTCCATACTCTGCGTTCATTTTGTACGTAATCTGCACATTTTCTGAAAGCTTACGGATGCGGACAAGACAGAGCAATACCACTGGAGACTATGGGGGAAGTGACGGATGGTGACGCTAATGGCTCTGCCTCATGTGTGGGGGCTCCCCAGCAAAGCAAGTTATCGAATGCCCTGCCTGAGATCTAAAAGTATTAGAAATTACGTTCATCATCAGTTTCCCTCATTGATAAGACAAGTGAATAAAACTATCAAACCAAATGTTGCACAGTATTTAACAGCTTCAAAGACCACCGCCGTCTACAACACTGACTTTTTTCCGTCGTTTTTTAAATTAAATACAGAACAAGTTCCTCTGCCATCGCTGTGTTTGATTTTTACTCTGAACTGCCCTCTACTGGATGTGTTGCTCGACGGAGCTGACGCAAGGAAGAATGTGGGCAGTGACGGTTATATTGTGAAGTGCACACATACATTTAACCTTAGGAAAGGTTGTGTAAATGAGGATGAGAGTCATGAGGCCGATGGGTGTGTAGCAACAGCCAATTAATAAAGAGAGAAGTGATGTGTTTTTAAAGGAGTGTGAATGGCAACATGATAAAATACCTCACGTTTCTAAAGAGAGGTTTTAAAAACCGACCTGTGAATAACATCGCTGTGATCTAACACCTGGAGGATGGTCACTTTATTGTCAGTTTAGATCAGAACACATTCTGTATGAAAAGAAAATTTTAGACTTAACCTTAGACTGTAAACGACTGATGTGGGTTTAGTCTCCACTTTAAACTGCAACGATTTACACTGTGGAAGACATTCATTCATTATCTGTAACCCTTATCCAATTCAGGGTCGCGGTGGGTCCAGAGCCCCAGTCTTTCACAGGGCAACACAGACACACACATATTCACTCACACACTCACACCTACGGACAATTTTCATTCGCCAATCCACCTACCAACGTGTTTTTTTGGACTGTGGGAGGAAACTGGAGCACCTGGAGGAAACCCACACAGACACAGAGAGAACACACCAACTCCTCACATACAGTCACCCGGAGGAAACCCATGCAGACACAGAGAGAACACACCACACTCCTCACAGACAGTCACCCGGAGGAAACCCACGCAGACACAGAGAGAACACACCACACTCCTCACAGACAGTCACACGGAGGAAACCCATGCAGACACAGAGAGAACACACCACACTCCTCACAGAAAGTCACCCGGAGGAAACCCACGCAGACACAGAGAGAACACACCACACTCCTCACAGACAGTCACCAGGAGGAAACCCACGCAGACACAGGGAGAACACACCACACTCCTCACAGACAGTCACCCAGAGGAAACCCACACAGACACAGAGAGAACACACCACACTCCTCACAGACAGTCACCTGGAGGAAACCCACGCAGACACAGAGAGAACACACCACACTCCTCACAGACAGTCACCCAGAGGAAACCCACACAGACACAGAGAGAACACACCACACTCCTCACAGACAGTCACCCAGAGGAAACCCACACAGACACAGGGAGAACACACCACACTCCTCACAGACAGTCACCCGGAGGAAACCCACGCAGACACAGGGAGAACACACCAACTCTTTACAGACAGTCACCCGGAGCGGGAATCGAACCCACAACTTCCAGGCCCCTGGAGCTGTGTGACTGTGACACTACCTGCTGCGCCACTGTGGAAGACAAATCCCCACAATTTAAGTGTGTAAACAAGATTTGGTCCACACAGAGATATATATTTTTGGAACACACACACACATTGTTTACTGGTATATAAGGTAAAGTTTAATTGGGTTACGTTTAAAGCTAAAACTAACAAATGTCTCTTATTAATATAAACGTGTTAAAACCCATTTCAGAGAAAAACACATTGGATAAACAGATGTCCAATAACTATTGGTCATATTGTGTATAAGTGTGTGTGTGTGTGTGTGTGTGTTATCCACTCAGAGCAGCACAGTGCTGAGGATCAGTGAGCTGAGGCCGTTAATTAGCGCTGAAAGGCAGAAGCGCTGTGTGGCAGTGGGCAGTGTCGCAGTGATACAGAGGCCTTCAGCTCATTAACACTGATAGATAAGGCTTAATTAAAAGCTCATAAAGTCCCACCTCTGAGAGAGACATCATTCCAGCCCTGTCCTTTTGTTTTGTGGCACTCCGTGTGTGTGTGAGTGAGAGAGAAAGAGAGAGAGAGACAGAGAGAGAGGGGATAAGATAAGGCTTGTGAAGAATGCAAGAGTGCCATATTAATAATAATGATGATGATGATGATGATGGAGGTAATGGAGTCGAGGGAGTGAAGGAATGAAAATGAGGCCACAGGTAACCGAACAGCATTGTGTGTGAGAGAGAGTGAGTGAGGAGAGAGGGAAAGAAAAAGAGAGAAAGAGGGGACAAGAAAAGATGGAGAGAGGAGAACACAGCAGACTTTTGAAAACAATATGGTGGTTAGAATGCCAACATGTCCATGGTTATGCTACACACATTTAAATGTATATAGTTTCACATTGTTACAGAACACTAGTTTCCATGGTTACAAAACATCTACACTGTAACAATTTCCAGGGTTACGCTACATCTACTCCCGTAGTTACAGTGCACCTGTTTCCAAGTCAGTCTATATAAGCATTACCATGGTTCCAGTACAATTGCCATAGTTACACTAAAACCATAACCACTGAAACAGGTGTACCGTAACTATGGTAACAGATGTAAACACAGAAACATTGTTATTTTTAACCATGGAAGCAAGGGTACTGTAACAATAAAAATAATTGTAGCGTAACCACGGAAATTGTTATAGTGTTGATGCATCATAACCATGGAGACTAGTGTAGTTTAATATGCAATGGGAAGTAGTATAACCATGAAAATGATTATAGCATAACCCTTTAATTGTTGTAGTGTAACCATGGAGACAGACGTCTTGTAAATAAGTGTTGTGTAGCTATGGAGATGTATGTATCTTAACAACAGAAAAGGTTATAGCACAGAAGTGTATGCGTATTTTAATCCGTATTTTATTTCCTTGTTGTGTAGTGTGTTGAGTCTTGAATCACATCCCAAACACATGAGGAGGAGAACATTTAGAAGGTTTTCCCAAAGTGTTAGACAAACAGCGCCACCTGTGACTAACACTGAGCTACTGCAGGGTTTCCAAAGCAACACACACACACACACACACACACACACACACACACACACACACACACACACACACACACAAACACACACACACACACACACACACAAACACACACAATGATATTGGACAGGGCTTTTACAGTAGATGTCATTATGATACAGGACATGTCTCTTTTCCTCTTGCTGTCTCTCACTCACACACACACACACACACACAGAGAGAGAGAGAGAGAGATCCTGTACACTCAGGTGGCTCGTTTGCCCCGAACTGTGGTGAGGGGGTGGAGAGAGGGAGAGAGAGAGAGAGAGCACACTGTCATCCTTTCATTCATCTGACAGCTGAGGCACAATCACGCTGACAAAAGCTCCACAGCTTCCAGTCACTGTGTGTTTGCCCCCCACTCAGCCAACTAACGCACACATACAAACACGCGCACACACACACACACACTCACAGAGAGCAAGACAACACAGCTCGTCAGCTCGCCCACTTCTTTCCACTCTGCTTTTCCCATCATCCCCTGCTGCTGTGCTGTGTTTCTGCCGTAAACTCATACCTTCAGATGACTCTGAGCCACAACCAGCACAGGACACAGTGTTAAACAACACACACAGCTGAACACTGCAGTCCCTGCCTGCACTGGTACTCCAACGTTTATCCCTGATTCACTCAGTTACACAACAAACAGTACACACCGAGAGAGAGAGAGAGAGAGAGAGAGAGAGAGAGAGAACTTATCTTCAAGCTATTTGAATCAAGTATAATTATCAAAGTAAAATATTCCCTTAATTAGTATGAACATGTTACACTGTGTTGAGCTGCTAGGGAGCAATGAGGGGTAAACTGGGGAAGAATGAAGGCCCTGCTCTAGGAACAGAAAGTTAAAAGGGAAGAAGCTTGTGAATTTTCTGCTCAGACTACACCAAAAAAAAAAAAAAAAAACATCAATAAAAACAACAAAACTGGGCCTGATCTATGACACACACCAAATAAAAATCACTGTAAGCTCTGTCCAGTCACTCTGACAGCACAAGTACCAACAAGTGCTCTGTCCAAAACCTAGTGAACTGTCTACATAGACAGCATTTTACATCATTGTGTGCGCTCCCAATTCTTAGATCCTTTGCATATGCTGCCTACTGAGATACCTTACCCTGGCCGAATTTTAAGGCAGCATCAAACCATTCCTCAGCCATGAAGGCAATCCCATGGTGCAATGCAAGTACAGGTCACATATATTTTTCTCTTCTCCCAGAGCAATGAAGACTAGACTCCACTGCGCTGAAATGCTGATGCAACGCTAGCAGCTGAGGTAAGTACACACCGGGCGCATGCGGTGGGCAGCCTTAATGCAATCGTTCTCTACCTACAGTGTCTCAATAATCTGCCTCATGATGACAGACGACCGTTAGAACACTGCTGACTTAAGCAGCAGCCTTCGAAATCAGTCCACACCCTACTTTACGCCTGCGTCCACACCTCCCGTCACGCCCGAGTACACACATCCTGTCACGCCCGAGTTCAAATGGCACATCACGCCCGTGTTCGAACGCTCCATCATGTCCACGTCCAAATGTTACATCACACCCAAATCTGAACACAACCTCAAACCCAAGTCGGAAAACAACCTCACACTTGAGCCCAAACACAACCTCACGCTCAAATCGGAAAAACAACCTCACGCCTCAACACAACCTCACGCCCGAGCCCAAACACAACCTCACGCTCAAATCGAAAAACAACCTCATGCCTCAACACAACCTCACGCCAGGAAACAACCTCACACCTGAGCCTAAACACAACCTCACACCCAAACCTGAACACAACCTCACATTCGAGCCTGAACACAACCTCACACCCGAGCCCAAACACAACTTCACACCCGGGCCCGAACACAACCTCACACCCAAGTCTGAACACAAACTCACACCTGAGCCTGAACACAACCTCACACTCGAGCCTGGACACAACCTAACACCTGGGCATGAACACAACCTCACACTCGAGCCTGAACACAACCTCACACCCCAGCCTGAACACAACCTCACACCCGGGCCCAAACATAACCTCACACCCGAGTGAGAACACAACCTCACACCCGAGCCCAAACACAACCTCACACCCGGGCCCAAACATAACCTCACACCCGAGCGCGAACACAACCTCACACCCGGCCCAAACATAACCTCACACCCGGCCTCAAACATAACCTCACACCCGGCCTCAAACATAACCTCACACCTGAGCCCGAAAACAACCTCACACCCGAGCCTGAACACAACCTCACACCCGGGCCCAAACATAACCTCACACCCGAGTGAGAACACAACCTCACACCTGAGCCCAAACACAACCTCACACACGGGCCCAAACATAACCTCACACCCGAGCGCGAACACAACCTCACACCCGGCCCAAACATAACCTCACACCCGGCCTCAAACATAACCTCACACCTGAGCCCGAAAACAACCTCACACCCGAGTGAGAACACAACCTCACACCCGAGCGCAACCACAACCTCACACCCGAGCTCAAACACAACCTCACACCCGAGCGCGAACACAACCTCACACCCGGCCCAAACATAACCTCACACCCGGCCTCAAACATAACCTCACACCTGAGCCCAAAAACAACCTCACACCCGAGCCTGAACACAACCTCACACCTGGGCATGAACACAACCTCACACTCGAGCCTGAACACAACCTCACACCCGAGCCCGAACACAACCTCACACCCGAGTCCAAACACAACCTCACACCCAAGTCTGAACACAACCTCAAACTTGAGCCTGAACACAACCTCACACCTGGGCATGAACACAACCTCACACTCGAGCCCGAACACAACCTCACACTCGAGCCCGAACACAACCTCACACCCGGGCCCAAACACAACCTCACACCCGAGTGCGAACACAACCTCACACCCAGCCTCAAACATAATCTCACACCTGAGCCCGAACACAACCTCACACCCGAGCCCGAACACAACCTCACACCTGGGCATGAACACAACCTCACACCCCGAGCCCGAACACAACCTCACACCCGAGCCCAAACACAACCTCACACCCGGGCCCAAACATAACCTCACACCCGAGTGCGAACACAACCTCACACCCAAGTCTGAACACAATCTCACACCCAAGTCTGAACACAATCTCACACCCGGGCCCGAACACAACCTCACGTCTGAGCCCAAACACAACTTCATGCCTGAATGTGAACACTTCGTGAGTCCTGAGTCTGAGTGTGTGCTTCATAAATATCTCTTAGGGGCTACTTACTCTTTTATAATACAGCACTTCTCAAAATTTATGGGCACAAATGTCAGGTAATCATTTCTGAAAACAACATTATTTCACAAAGGTGGAAAAGTGCCAGATGTGATTTGTGTGCACTCAACTGAAAAAAAAAAAACTAAGATATTTCAAGAGCCGGGAAGGGAAGAGGAAGAGGGGGGTGTCCCAATCCACTGGAGCTATCGCACATACACGTACACCTGCTTACCTGCCTTTAAACGCAATTAAACTCCCCTCTCTCCTTCTCCTCCAAATGTTCGGCTTTGAAAAAACAGCTGTCAAGAGCTTAAGTGTTTGTTCGGCGGAGATACTGGGGAATCGCACGTTTGTTGAGAGATAATGCCGTCAAGAAAAGGCCTACAGACTTTTCCCCGGAAGTTTTAAGCAGCATTTATTCTGTGAGTGATTACAGAGGGTGTGAGATTATGACAACACTCTGGCAACAAGCTGAGCTTCACATCCACACTCTCCTCCGAGGCACGTGTTCGAGACGAGGCAGAGCATTTTAAGGGCTTCCTAAAGTTGTTTGACAGTTGTTTAAGAACAGAAACTGAAGTAGTTTACAGATGTTATTAAAGCAGAAGGATGTTGACTGCAGCACTGATAAATAAACACATCCATATCCAGAGAGGTTTAGGGAATAAGAACAGAAACAGAATTAGTGAAGTGATGTTTATGATTATTAAAGTGTACTTCAGTTTCTATGGATACACAGCTCTTATTTTCATAGTTAGAACACAGCTGTTTTTATAGTAATGATATATCCATTTCCATAGTTACACTGCATTTCCACAGTTACAGTGCATCCATTGCCATAGTAACACTGCATCTATTTCTATGGTTACACTGCGTCTGCTTCCATAGTTGCACTGCATCAATTTCCATGGTTAATTGTGGTCTGTTTCCATAGTTACACTGTCTTCATTTCCATGATTACACTGCATCCATTTTCATGATTACACTGTGTCTGTTCCCAAACAACACTGCTTTAATTCCAATTAATTATATACTTATGTATATTAAATTCATACATATTTAGCAAACTGAACATTCCCAAGGTCCATAAAACAAGTGCTAAACATATCTTTGGAGCTTGTTTAGTGAGTGTACTGTGTAAAATGTTAGCCATACATTTGTGGAGTGCTGTTTTTTTGGAGATTTTTTTTTTTTGGAAATCTTGTTGCATTTCCATGATTACGCTAAATATATATCACTAAAGGTGCACTACATTCATTTCTGTGTTTATTCTTTACACATTTCCCATCTCACAGTACCACATTTACAGTAACTCTGACTAAATGCCATCAAATGCTCACAGCAGTTTTCCAGCATCTAATAGAAAGTGCCTAGAAGCAATTTTCCCCCTGCACTTGAAACCGAAGGCAGGTCAATTAAGGCGAGGTGATTCAGTACTGAAGGTCATTCAGCCGTGGCTCCACCGGGAATCCTGGGTAATACATTTAACCACAGGGGGAATTATGGGATGGGAACACAGCTCGTAAAAATGCATCTCCGCCTTTCGCTCGCCTTGTTAACGGGGGAAATATACAGAGCTGTTTTTATACTGTTTTACATACACTGTTTTCTTCCCTTTGAGATATGATGCAAGAAGAAGCAGCAGCAAAAATAGTCCACCTGATACACACACACACACACACACACGGTTTCAGACTGTTCTAGAGGTGACATTTATTGCACAGCCCAGAGAACATTCTGAAGCTCTGCAATTAAGTGAGTAAACCTCAAGCTTTCCACTCGGGTCACTGTTAAAAAGAGTTTCATCTTTCATCTCCGTCCAATTATCAGTGTCCAGTCTGACTTCTGACCTGGACTTTGATGTAAAACCACGTCCATAACTCTAATGTGACTTTGGCCGTGACTAAAATGCAAACCCCATGTCCGTAAAGGTTAGAACATATTATAAACTGCGGTAGAAACAGGAATCTGTGCTGCATTAATTCTCTCAAAACTTGATTTAACAACAAAAGCACAAAGGAAAGGTTTCCAATGTCGTCTGAACAAATCGATCGTACGTTTTATTGTACGTTGTTGTCTTGAAAGCGGAATTCATCAAGACTTTAGCTTCTCAGCAGTCTGTGGTCACAATCAACAGTCTCATCTTCATGATGACCATAGGAGGAGGATCTGGACCGCAGGCCTGTCACGCTCAGGCACTCTGTATGAGCAGCCACACCGAACGAGGCCTGTCCCCTGGCACTGTCCTGCTGAAATAACCATGGACTTCCCGGGAAAAGGAATTACCTTCATTGTAGCATCAATGCACTGTTTTAAGGGGGAAATGTTTCCTGAAGTCCTCCTGAGCCCATGTGACTATATTCATCACAGCAGCATGAGGGTTTGTCCTGCAGTGCCATCTGAGGGCTCGAAGGTCATGCTCATTTAATAGTGGTTTTTGTCACACACCTAAGGAAAAGCAAACGAGTGGTGTTTGTAAAATTACCTGAGCATCTGAAATGACTGAGCTCATGCTTCTGTTCTCCATTCCGTCGTTTTCTAAGCCCTATATTTTCTTCTGTAAATGAAAATCACAGTTGTGCATGTGGTGCTCAAGCTCCAGAGTCTGACAGAAGTGACTCTGAGAATCTGAAAGTTGATGTGTGACTGCTGGCTGTGTCCATGCCGTTGAGAATAGATTCTGCTGCTGGTGTTGAGCCGTTCCAATGTGTGTGTGTGTGTGTGTGTGTGTGTGTTGGTCATGAACGGACGAGAGAAATGTTGAGCTCAGTTTGGCGAAGGATGTTTTCTCCTCGAGGAAATGATTAGGATTTCAGCTCCACGGTGGTTAATCCTCACAGGGTCAAGGCCAACAGACATGTCTCTGAGCTGGAGGGGGGAGTTTGGAAAGAGACAAAAACTTTTAAACCCACTTTATACCCAGTGTGTCGAATAACTATGTAGTTCCACGTTAACTGTATGCCACTGCAACCTGGAAAACATGAGTCTCTCCAAATACATAACTGTACAGGAGAGTCCAGAGAGCAGCAGAGTGTGATGGAGATACTAGTTTTTGTAATAACAGTGATAATACACATCTGTGTGTAACAGTGAAGGTCTCAGTGTTGTTGCACGTGCTATTAACGTGTTACTACAGAGTTAGAAACAATACAAAATGGGATAAACTACTTGTACAGCTTTTTTTTTGCCTTATTTGTTTTTTTTTTCTTCTTCTTCTAATTAATAACTGTGTGTGTGTGAGAGTTTGTGTGTTCTTGAGCGTTTGTCTAATCTCATTTTCTTCTCACACAGTGCCCTGGGCTCCTGTGCACTCTTGCAAAAAATCATGATAAAAGGTCAAAACATCATTAAGGCCACTTGCACAGCGCTAGCATTAGCAGCTTCTCTGGAGCACAAGCAGCAGGATAAATACAGAAAAGGATCTTAAAAGAAATAATGAGGCAACACTCGACACGAGTAAAACCTGCGCCCGTGCGATTACAACAAGTGCTTTTCTCCATAAACAAGGCACACAGGGCTCCGTGGACCACTGAAGAGGGCGGATATAAAAGGAATTCCAGTTGAGAGCTATAAACGCTGACTGGAGAAGCCTGATTTCACCGTCTCTGCTCAGCTCCACTCGTCATCTGCCTGCCTACTCTCTGCACCGCACTGTTTTGCTGTTTCACTGCTTTGCATGACTCTTTCCCCAACTTGTATGCTTTGCTGCAGGCCAAGAGTACCCACATTCAATGTAACCACACTGGATGCCCAATGCCACACCAACACAATGTAGCACTCCACCCCTTTAGCCGCCCATGTTTTTCCTGGACTCGTCTATGGACTTGGACACTAGCGCTGCTGTTAGCGTCCCTTGTTGTCCCTATATTTGTCTACAGAATTGGACATTGGTGCTGCTCTGAGCTTCCCCTGTCACTATCATTTTAAAGCCGTTAATTATACAGTGAAACCACTACCTAGAGTTGCTTTAATCTCGTTATGAACATGCATTCTGACCCCCACAAACACTTGATTAATAAAGTGCATGCAGTTAAATTAAATAAAGTAGGTACTTGGTTCATAAAGAACTAGACTAGCTTGCAGCAGATTGGGTGTTTCTTATGCTACATAAGATCTTACAAACCATTAAGGATGTTTTACGGACACAGGATTCATAGGAAGTGTTTCCAAATACATCTTCTGCCTCAAATTCTCGATAACGGCTAATTGCTAAAAGCAGATAAGTGACATTAGTCTCGTAGCTCCAGCGCAGAACTAAGACGCACTGTTAATGTCTTCACTGATCAAAATCACAGTTATTTAGAGGGAGAACCTGGGGAACTGATTCAATATGAACGTCACTATTGCTCCTGGAGCTCAGGAGAAAAGCAAGGACAGAAATGAGCTCTAATCTCATACAAATATCTTTATCTCCTTCCATGATATAATAATAATTCAGCTCTCTCTCTGTCAACATCTCTTCCTGTTCACAAACAAACAAACCCCGTGTGTGTTTATGTAAGAGAAGCCTCTCCATTCTCTGTAGTGTGTATTAGACTCAGTCGCTGGGAAATAGAGCATAGGAAAATAGCATGTAATTTACATAATTACAGTCATTTTCTGCATTATGTTAAACACGTATAATCTCCAGTACTCTTAACACTGAATAGACTATTATCAGAAGATGACCAAAAATGAGCACAGGAAAAAAAAAAAAAAAAAATTACATCAGCATTGACTCAAGTGTCCTCACTTATACCTTTAGAAATAACTTTTGTTTTTATTTTTTTAGTTTATGTTTTTCATTTTTAAATTGTGTGTGAATTTCAATTTACCGAATTCAGTAATACATTTCCACTGAGATATCAGTGCTGTCCAAATAAAAACATCTATCTCCAAAATAGCAACTTTACAGGAGGTTACTTTCAGTGGAAGTCAATAAAAAAAAATTAAATACATTTCTATTGCTTCATTCATCATTAAATTTTCACACAGTGTGAAGGGCATCTGCTGTGATCAAATGATGTAGTAAAATGAACATCCACAAACACAGAAATAGAATAATTTTAAATTATTTTTAATTATTTATTTTACATTTTCATTGTTTGTCACTGTGAACCGAGGTGAACTGAAGCCATACATTTGATGTTGATGTCCAGTCATTACCAGATACTACTCCCAGGGGCAGCTGGCTGTCCTTTTTTTAAAAGGTGTAATGTGAGTAAGCAAGAGTCCAGAAAAATCAGTTGTTAAAAAAAAAACAACAGGTGCCATGAACTATTTTTAACAGGCCATGCCATGTCTGAATCCAAATACAGTAATGTTCCTTCCATAAGATGAGTAAATGACTATTATTTGTGTGTCCATGTTTTCGTAAATGGCTGTAACTGGTGTGTGTCAGTATTTCTGTGCTGTAACTGTATGTAGGAGTAAACGGCTGTAGCTGGTGTGAGTCAGTATTTCGGTGCTGTAACTGTATGTAGAAGTAAACGACTGTAGCTGGTGTGCGTCAGTATTTCCATGCTGTAACTGTATGTAGGAGTAAACGGCTGTAGCTGGTGTGTGTCAGTATTTCTGTGCTGTAACTGTATGTAGGAGTAAACGGCTGTAGCTGGTGTGTGTCAGTATTTCAGTGCTGTAACTGTATGTAGGAGTAAACGACTGTAGCTGGTGTGCGTCAGTGTTTCGGTGCTGTAACTGTATGTAGGAGTAAACGGCTGTAGCTGGTGTGTGTCAGTGTTTCGGTGCTGTAACTGTATGTAGGAGTAAACGGCTGTAGCTGGTGTGTGTCAGTATTTCGGTGCTGTAACTGTATGTAGGAGTAAACGGCTGTAGCTGGTGTGTGTCAGTATTTCGGTGCTGTAACTGTATGTAGGAGTAAACGGCTGTAGCTGGTGTGTGTCAGTATTTCGGTGCTGTAACTGTATGTAGGAGTAAACAGCTGTTGCTGATGTGTGTCAGTGTTTCAGTGCTGTAACTGTATGTAGGAGTAAACGGCTGTAGCTGTTGTGTGTCAGTGTTTCAGTGCTGTAACTGTATGTAGGAGTAAACGGCTATAGCTGGTGTGTGTCAGTGTTTCGGTGCTGTAACTGTATGTAGGAGTAAACGGCTGTAGCTGTTGTGTGTCAGTGTTTCAGTGCTGTAACTGTATGTAGGAGTAAACGGCTGCAGCTGGTGTGTGTCAGTGTTTCGGTGCTGTGACTGTATATAGGAGTAAGCGGCTGTAGCTGTTGTGTGTCAGTGTTTCAGTGGTGTAACTATTCGTAGGAGTAAATGGCTGTAGCTGGTGTGTGTCAGTAACTGTATGTTTTTACAGTTAAACTGTTGTTTATATTTTTCTGTATTAACATTGTTGAAAGTTAACTTATGTATTGCCTTTTTTTCTAAGTCCTTTTAAACATTTTAAACAAGAATATCTTTATATAAAAACAGCAACAGCCACAATAGATATTTTAGAATGAATGATGCAATTAATATTGGATTGTATTGCAGATTTTATTGCAGTTTTTCTTCACAGAGTTTGTTGCGCCTTTATTTGAATCTCTGAGCTGCTACATATTGTAAAGTTTACTACAGTAATTTTAATGGATATTTATGTTTTTTAATATTGAAATTCCTTATTATAATTTTTTTTATTATCCTCTCTTGATTTTAGTCTGAGTTTCAACTGAAGGTTGTTATCTCTATGAAAAAGAGCAGCAGAGTTACACGCTTCAACAGATACATCTTAATATTTCATATTCTTTTACATAAGACTGAACAAATGAGGTCTTTGGATCCTTCCTCTTTTTTCCCCTCAGTGAATTATGAATATAGTGTAATATAATATGATGGACTCTGTAGTGCATGACATATATAGTGGTATATGTGTGTATGTTTAAAAAGTAATGTATTGGATGTGTTTGATGCCTTCATGTAACATGTTTTATTTATTCACTTTTTTACTCTGTGTAAACACATAATAGCCTGTGTACATTTACATATATAAGCTGTAATTTTCAATCAAATGTCGTTGCTTTTTTATAGAAATAGGCTCATATATAATAACTGTCGTGATAGGTTTGTTGTGAAAGGCATTTAATATAACTAACATGAAACTCATTTCAACTGCTTCCACATTGTAAACACATGTATACTTACATTCACAAATAGCACAAGACCACTAGAATGTTCAGAAGTTTATATAAACTTTCTCTCCGCTCCTGATAAATGTCCTGAACAGGTACGTTGTTTTCCAATAAAGACATTAAACATTTGCCTTCAAAGGTCCAGCAGGGGTGTTAAAAGTTCAGTTGTGTACCTCAAAGGTCCAAGACATACCCTCCGTCCTGAAGGAAATTTGAATATTGGCCTATTTTCATTAAGCATCTGTTTTAATTAAATAAATAAATACTAAAAGTCTCTATGAAATGGGATTTATCATTCATCCATTGTCTGTAAGCTCTTATCCAGATCAGGGCGGCGGTGGGTCCGGAGCCTACCCGGAATCATTGAGCTCAAAGCGGAATCACACACACACACACACACACACACAAAAAAAAAATATATATATATATATATATATATATATATATATATATATAAATATATATATATATGTATATTGTTATATTGCCAGTTTAATGTTTTCATTCATTAATTCATTCATTATCCATAACCACTTATCCAGTTCAGGGTCGCGGTGGGTCAAGGCGGGAATACACCCTGGAGGGGACACAAGTTTTATGTTTGGTTGTTGTTATTTTCTTCTGAGCACAGTCAAATATATTTCCTACAGCCCCGGTTGATATGGCGGCAAGACAATGACTCTGACCAAGAGTTTTAATAAACATTTGGTACAAGGTCCTGAGTTTGGCTGATACAAGGGTCAATGTCTGTGAGAAGTGTGGTGTGTTCTCCCTGTGTCTGCGTGGGTTTCCTCCAGGTGACTTTCTGTGAGAAGTGTGGTGTGTTCTCCCTGTGTCTGCGTGGGTTTCCTCCGGGTGACTTTCTGTGAGGAGTGTGGTGTGTTCTCCCTGTGTCTGTATATTGGTTTCCTATGGGCGCTCCGGTTTCCTGCCGCAGGTCAAACACACACACACTGGCAGGCATGTGTGTCTGTGTGAAACTGTTCACCAGTCTGTGTGTGTGTGTGTGTGTGTTTGTGTGTGTGAGAGAGAGTGAGAGAGACTGGGTGAGTGTCAGCCCTATTCCACCAACATGGAATTTGTTCAGTTTCTGTTTACAAAAATAATTTGGAACCGTTCGGCACGTTTACACCAACGTATATTGGTTCCCGGTCCACAATCATGCTTTTCCAGCTGGAAACAAAGAACAGTAGTTTCTTTTATATAAACCATAAAGGCATCCAGGGGCATGTCGAAATGAATGGGCTCCAGAAAGAGCTCAGAGCATCATCTAAAGTGAACAATAGAGCTGGATGGGTCATTAAGAGTGTGCTATATTATCCTCCATGGTGTTCTGGGTAAAAGCCAGAGAACCAGACGGGGCTGTGGACTTTTTTGTTCTTAAATAGAAGAATGGGAAGTGACATATTATTAATTTTCTGATTTGAAAAGAAAATCACAAAAAAAGGAAATAAAACAGGTAAATGCTCCACTGTTGTCACTGTTCATGTCCTCCTCAGGACGAGTGTGTGAAACTGTCCACAGGTGTGTGTGTGTGAGTGTGAGACACTGTCCACAGGGGGGTGTGTGTGTGTGTGAAACTGTCCACAGGTGTGTGTGTGTGTGTGAAACTGTCCACAGGTGTGTGTGTGTGTGACACTGTCCACAGGGGGGTGTGTGTGTGTGTGGCACTGTCCACAGGGGTGTGTGTGTGAAACTGTCCAAAGGTGTGTGTGTGTGGCACTGTCCACAGGGGTGTGTGTGTGTGAAACTGTCCAAAGGTGTGTGTGTGTGGCACTGTCCACAGGGGTGTGTGTGTGTGTGTGTGTGTGTGTGTGTGTGCGTAAAACTGTCCACAGGGGTGTGTGTGTGTGAAACTGCCCACAGGTGAGAGTGTGAGTAACTGTGTGAACAAGTGAAACTGTCCACAGGTGTGAGTGACTGTGTGAGTGTGTGGCACTGTCCACAGGGGTGTGTGTGTGTGTGTGTGTGTGTGTGTGTGAAACTGCCCACAGGTGAGTGTGTGAGTGACTGGGTGAGTGTGTGAAACTGTCCACAGGTGTGAGTGTGTATACCCAGTGATTCTAGGCTGTGGACCCACCATGACCTTGATCAGGATGTGAACCCCTTAATGAAGATGAATAAATAATTGTGATATTTGTATAGAATCTGTAAGTTAACCCTTTCCTGACTTTCTGAAAGACAACTGTTTTATTCAGAGGTCTTTAACTTTAACTGAAGCCTTGATTTTGACTCCTGCGTTGTGGAGATTTTCAGTCTCTGAGATCCATGTGTGTGTGTGTGTGTGTGTGTGTGTGTGTATGTGAGAGAGAGATAGAGAGAGAGATGCACTGAAACAGGAGGATGATTCACAGTGTTGGAAGATCTCTCTGGATAAATACAGCATTCACCTGCATCCTTCTCTAAACTTTAATTGAAGTGGTTTATTTACCACCTGAAAGCTATTAGCAAGGGTTAATTCAGGTGTTGCAGGTGGGAAACAGTTTCTAAATGAACTCATGTCTGATTCCTTGTGTGTGTGTGTGTGTGCGTTCTGTCTCCTCTGAAATAGTTGGAAAATCACACCGAGAAGCCCTCCTTGCTGCTCCCTGAACCCTAACTTCACCTCCTTGTTTCTGCAGTCACTGACCACACAGGAGCACTTTGTAATTCTACAGTTACAGACTACAGCTGATCTGTTGCTCTGCATACATTAGAAGGCCTCTTTCTGAAATGGTCAGGACCCCCACAGAGCAGGTATGATGTAGGTGGTGGATCGTTCTCAGCGCTGCAGTGACACTGACGTGGTGGAGAGAGTGGATCAGACACAGCAGTGCTGCTTCGAGAAGTTGTAAAAGTCCTCCAGGTTGTATCTTAGCAGGATCTCTACATCAGAACCAAGAGGCATTTAAAAACCTTAAATATTTAATCCATAAATTTCAAAGTCTTCCTGCACCAATAAGAGCTCTTTTCAGCTTGAAGTTTTAACGTGAGTTCTGTGCGGTTCTGAGAGCTCTGAGCCGGTGTTTTGTTCTTGTGGCTGTGTTTCAGAGCTCCTCGGAGACGGAGCCTATTCAGAGTTCCTCTGTTCCTGTCGTTCTGATGATAAGACTTCAGTTCTGAGCGTTCGTTGGACACAGTTCATGCTGAAAATATGTGCTGTTGCATCGAGGTGCCGAGGTTTCATTCATTGTTTGTTTGTTTTATGCCACAGTTCCCTAAAGAAGCTTTCTACTGAAGCTTTTACAACAGTTGGCTCTGAGCGAGGGATCTGATTGGACAAGAGTGACTTCCTGAATGCCGATACAGAGTAGAACGGCACTGGGATTTTAACTCTTCACTGTCAAAATAGCATTAAAAACTCGGCAGTGTTATAGCATGTGGTCTGGGGTGAGCTGGAGCCACACAAAGATAGATAAAAACTCAATGATGAGCAATTCATTTATCTTCTGTATTTAATTTAAAACAGTATAAAGACAACATTTCATTGGTTAAATGTTTTTTAAATATATAAATACTCATTTAGAACTTGGGCCAGTGACATATTCCAAAAAGTTGGGACAGAGAACAGTGGAAAGCTACAAAAAAAACCAAACAATTCAGTTTAATTGGTAAAAGGACAGTGACATGACTGGGTTTTTAAAAAAGCATCTCAGAGTGGGAGGGATTTTCAGAAGTAAAGACGGGGAGGGGTTAATCACTTTGTGACAAATGGCATTGTCAAACAGTCAAAAATATTCAAGAATAAAGGTTCTCAACTTAAAATAGTAAAGAGCATGTGTACGTGAGGTAAATCTGGCCAAAATGGAGATGAAAACCATAAAATACAGTTTTGCCTTTTCTTTTTCCAAACGTGTGTGCAATCATCATGAAGAAAAAATGAAACCCCACTGACAACATTAATATTAAAAAAGCCGTCTTGGTCAAATCTAAAATGAAAAAGCTAATGAGGAAAAAAAAATTCAAACACCACTTTGGCTTTGTTTTTGTTTTTCTTCATGAACTGAATAAGAGTCAAAATTGAAATGAAAATTACATATGGATTGAGCTTCTCATTATCAACTGCAGTATGCAACAAATGGGACAAAATTACAATGAAAAATGGAAAAATAGAAGTCTAAGTGACAGTTTAGGATTCCGTTTTCAGCTCTGTAGGTGTTTTCACACGCCACCTACTGCAGATTTCTTTTTCCACTTTGCCTTTTCATTTTCAGGCTGAACGACATGCAAATATGTGCTGATTAGCAGTGGGCGGAGCTACCCTCCCTGCTTATTGTGTGACCCCCACAGAGCTGCTGGGTGAAGCCTCTGGGATAGCAAACCCCTACTTCACCTCGACTGATACAAGTGCTGTGACAAGAGCCGCGCTGTTTTCACCTGTAGTCTGTGTTCAAGCAAGACATCAATAGGATTCATAGGTGGTACTTGGTCTCAAGTTTGGGAACTACTGAACTATTGCATCAGTGGATGTTCAGTTTGGTCTTAAAATGGTACTCACCATCAGGAAACTCACTACACCTTCCCCTCTGTATTGAAAGCAATATAGACCGATAGCCAATGATGCCAAAGGGACATGCAGTAACAGCAGCAGCTCCCCCAGGTCCTAGTGCTCCCAAGTTTCATTACATTGATAATATAGAGACAAAGACAACCATTGGTGAATATGAAAGACTTTGGGGGTCTAAAGAACCCGGTCTAACAGCGTCCATGGTTGTGAATGTATATCAGTGCACCTGCTGCTATCTTCCTCTGGACCAGTCGCCACCTCTATGATACTCCACTGTGATGTTGCTAAATTAAATCAATCCCCACATAAAAATAATTTTGTTTAAAAACACTGCACTGACAGAAAGTGTTTCTAGAGCCATAGCTTTATAAGAAGAACCATTTAGAAATATTCGTTTTTAATATGTAACACATCCATGTGCTTGAGGCTGTTAAGCAGTCGTGATGGAAGTTATTTCCAATGGTTTTGGAGATGGTTTTAAGTTTTAATGTGAGTTTCTTTGCTGTTCTGAGAGCGCTGCTCTGTTGTTTTGTTCTCCAGGCTGTGTTACACAGTTCCTCTGAGACAGATCCCATTCAGCGTTCCTCTGTTCCTGTCGTTCTGCTGTTAATTATTCAATACTGAGATTTTTTATTTTTTGCTTTTTTTTTTTAAACATGACGTGAGGCTCAGAAGCTGCTGAACATTCGTCTTTGATCAATTATTTGGGATTCGTTCAGTTCCCCTTTGAACACGTTGCTTCTCCGCCAGCAGCTCGGCACTAAACTCTGTTTAATTACGGAAATGTAGCGTGTGTTTGGGAATCGTTCTCGCGTTCTGATTTACATCAAATGGAGTGGATGTTTCATATCAGTCGTTCTAAAAAAACATCAGCAAATGTTTCATTATCAAAAAAACATACGGCGAGACGTGAAAGATTGAGAATTATTTTTCAGAACAATCCACATGAAGCCCAGCATTAAAAGCAGGGAATGAAACAGGATGCTCCGGAGCAGCTGCACATGAGCCTAAGGTCACCACACCCAATGTAAAGCATGGGCAAGATGGGTGCCATGAGTCCCAGAACTGAGAGCAGTGGAACAGTGTCCTCTTGAGCTCCATCCAGTACATTCAGGACAAGCTAGAGTGGTGTTTGTGATCCAGACCCAATCATCCAGTGTCAACACCTGACCTCACTAACGTTTATGTGGTTTGATTTGACCAAATCCTTACAAACATCAGGGTAACACTCATGCAGAGCAACAAATGGATTCAAGTCTGTAATTGCAGAGCTATAAGGTGCTCCTGTGTGTTCAGTGGAGCTGAGAGAATGGACAGTGAGTGTAGAAACCAGGAGGTTGTCATAATGTTATGGCTGATCAGTGTATATTGGATGCTCTGAAACATGGGGGAGTTGGTGTGTTATTATGGGGCTTTGAGTACAGCAAATATAGAGATGACATGAGTCAGAAAACATGGGATAATACGAGCCTTTATACTCCACTTCTGACGTCTGAGTTTGTCCAATCACAGCTCTGGAACCTTGTTTACGTGAGAGCGCAAAGACGAGGTTAAACGCAGCAAAAAAGACACAACAAGCGCGAAGAAATAAGAGCACTGAGGAAAAGCAGAGAAAATAAAAATGGAGAACTAAGAGAATGAAAAAAGAGAGCGAAAACGGCTAAAAACCAGAGCTTCTGCTCCTCGCTCCTCACTGCTGTGCGCTCGGGGTCGGGGTGAACAGCGAGCGGCTCATTATCATTTAAAGGAACAGGTGCTGAAAGCGGGCGTTCTGAACAGGGGCTGTTTACACAGGGGGAGAACACTGCTGTGGTGTATGGTGTTTGGACCAAAGCAGGTCACAGACATTTCATTAAGAAACAACTATGCTCCACTGTGAAGAAGAGGAGAATATCTCTCCCTTAAAAAGTTATTACCAGTGGTCTAATAAAATGACAGTATCAGTATTACCTGCTCTGTCTATGAGCTAAGGTCATTGTAAGAGCAGCCATTCGGGGAGTTGTTATTCTCCTGCTGTAGCTGCTAATGAGGTGCATGTTCCTCTTTTGTTAAATGGCAAACGGCCAGGAGTCCAAGGGCAGGATCGATCGGACTGGAGCTTTAGATCTGGAACAGCTCGCGTCCATCCATCACTCAGACGTCTGATCTTCAGATAAAGTCCAGCTGCTTATTGGCTCCGACAGGACCATCACAACACATGAATATTCCCTCTGAGCATCAAGACATGAGACTGAATAAGTAACAAACCAATCCACACGTCACATCACCTGAGACAGGTTCAAGGCTTTTTCAGACCTGTTAAAGGTACACAGACATGTATAGGACTGAATTCAGCTACTACAGGGTACACACACTGCATAATCTTGACAGAAACTAGTTTGCGAACTAGAAAAGGTAGTTCCCAACTGGAACCAAAGAAGAGTGGGTTTTCAGTGTGAACCATGACGTGGTCTGTGGGTGGGTCGAGGTTCAGTAACTCAAGAAAGAGCTCAGAGCGTCACACAATGTGTTATCGAGCTGCACAGGGTCATTTTCAACATTTCATATCAATAAATAAAACAGGAACACATTCCGTTTGTGTGTGTTTCTGGGGCTGTGTTTGGCGCAACACCGTGAGTGTTGGTCTGAGTCATGGCTCTGCGTTGGTTACGTTTCTTCGCTGTTCACAAACTCAGCAGGACGCCTCTGAACTCAGCAACATTTACACAGTGTTATATCTCACTCTGACCTGACTCCATGGTAAACACAGAATAAACAATGACCATGTCATGACTCTGACAGTTTATCTGTGGCTCTGCCGCTGTATTCAGCCACAGCAGCGCCCCCCACTGGTGACGTATTCTCGGCTCACCTCTAAACTTGTAGAAACACGGGCCGCTTCACTGGAAAGAACCAAGAATCAGGAACAGAACCCGTTCAAGGACCAGACTTCTTTTGGTGGAAAAGTGCTGTCAAAGAACCTTTATTTTTAAGAGTGTAGTGCTGTGCAGCTGTGGACTTGTGTTCTATGGAGTGATGGATCATCATCTTACACTGTTGGCCTGATCTTAGGATTCATTTAAAAAGTCATACATCATATAACACCATTAAATCCTTACATCAATGAAGACTAAGTTGTATTTTCCTGCAGACGAAACACACACACACTAATATTCACATAAGCTCATGAAAAACGAGTCACTGAAAGTAACTACTTCCTTTAAACATCAAACAAGACATTCACAGCACTGTGTCCCCTTTTCTCCATGAATCCCGTCACATGCAACTGTTTATTCCCCGATCATTCTCGTACAACGCCATCTAGAGGAGCCTGAATTTACCACCACATTAAACAGGCTGGGAGACTAACTTTGACTAACATGAGCTCCGTGGACAAACAATACAAACATTTGCAGGGCAGCTGTGGCCTAATAAGCAGGAACATGCACGGCTGTAGTGCTCTTGAGCAAGGCACCAAACCACAAAATGCTCCCTGGGCACTGAGGATGGCTGCCCACTGCTGTGTGTGTGTGTGTGTGTTCACTGCCACGCACAGGTTAATTGTAGAGGTCAAATTGTTGTAAAATATTGTAAAATTACACCAATTGATGTAATTTTAGGACAAATTTGTTGTAAAAATATGAACAGAAATAAATTTGCTTTTACAAATTATAGCAGTTTTAACACATGTCCAAAATAATAATAATAATAATAATAATAATGAATGACTGAAGCGTAGGGTTAGGTCACACATGCATGTTTGTAGGAAGGTGTATAGCTTAATGCAAGTGTGTGTGTGTGTGTGTGTGTGTGTGTGTGTGTGTGTGAGTGTGTGAGAGAGAGAGAGAGAGAGAGCGAGATCACAGAGGTGATTGGCTAAAACATCAAATCCTCACAGCAAACATACCAAAGTGTAGCACTTTGTCAGTAAAGTGGACACAATGAATGCTGTGAGGAACTCACTCCTTATTACTGCCATTCATTTCACATTTGTGGTTTGTGTGTGTGTGTGTGTGTGTGTGTGTCAGAGGCAATTGCTCTAAGATTGCAAGCGAAGTTCAGCTTCCCCTAAAATGTCAAAAAATAAGTGATCAAATATATTAACTATGCACTACAACACGCTCAACTTTTGTTCAGAATCAGCTTCTTATCACTGGTGTAGACGCGGCTTTCCTCTCAGTCATTCCCGCAGCTTCACAGTGCTTTAAGTGAAGTGCAGCGAAACGAGACGAGTCATTGGATAAATGCTGGGCTTTGTCCCGCCCATCGGATGCTCAGCGTCTCTGGGGGTCTATGGGGCAGTGGGCTGGCCTCGGCTGGCCCAGACGCTCAGCTTCTGCATGATGATTGGATGATCTGTCTGAGGCTGAATCACTTTTTGATTGACAGTGAAATGAGCGAATCCAGATCCTTTGGTGTAGAGATCCGTGGGAGCATTACATGTTCATTCTGTTCTGAGTTGAACTGGAGACTTTCTTAATCCTCTTAGCGACATTTTCTTTGTTAAAAACGACTAGCGACAAATCGAGCTTCTATTTCTGTTTTTTTTTTGTTTTGTTTTGTTTTTTTTTTGTTGTAGCTGCTTGTGTTTGGAGACTGACTTCTATCACTCTTTCTGACTTCTATCGCAGTTTCTGTCCAGCGGGTGCTGCTGAGCCCCTCCACCGTCACAAAGCACTCACAGGCGGACACACTTCACATGGGCCGAGGTCGTTTAAGCCTAGCTCTGCTGGCCATTGAGAGGACACTAGTCAAGTCTCTGGAAAAGACGCCTTGTTGGTACGACAGGGTCACAGATCATTTTCTTAAAAAGGAACGGAGGGTAGAATTTACGTATAAATAAACCGACACATTTTATGATGTAGGCTGAAATTGAGCTTCCCCTCCTTGAAAGACCAGCATCCGCCACTGAGAGAACATGTAGCAGGCATGGGTTGTCAATGTAAAATCGTGAAGCAAATAAGTAGACAGACAAATGGACCAGAAATCAGACAAAACCGTTTTTTTCCCCCTCAGTCCAAACACACACATGTTGGTAGTTGGACGTCCACCTGTTCAACTGTGAGATGTCCTGTGATGGACTGGTGCCCTGTCCAGGGTGTGTGCACAGTCATTCTGGGTAGGCTCCGGACACACCGTGACCCTGAACAGGATGAAGAGTTTACAGAGTATGAATTAAAATGTGGTCCTGAATGCAATGGCCCTAGCCCCTGGAGGGTGAACAGAAAGGGGTCACTAAAGCCTCGCCTCTGCTCGTGAACCCACCCCCCTTAAGGGAAGCAGTAGTAACTTTGATCCAGGAGGTGGAGCTAGGAGCCAAGCCCTGAACCCCATGGATGACTCTCCTCATTCAGTTCCAGTGCAAGGCCAGTGTGCACTGATGGGTATAAAGGGCTGAGGAGAGTTGAGGAGAAGAGAGAGACAGATATCGTTTGTTTTGCTGAGACAAGAGTCTGTTTATTTTGTGTCTATAAATGCTTTTGTGTGTAAGCAAACAGTCAGAAGGCCACTGCCCTCATGTCACCACCTTCCTCCTTCCTGAGACGGCTCGCCACAATATATAAACGAGCCTTGGAGCTGAACTGCTTCATAAACATGTCAGATTGCTCCTCTCTCAATGACGCCTCTAGTCTCTTTCAGTTCCCGTTGCCCTGGCGTTTTTCCCACACTCGTATTTCTGTCTGTGTTGACCTTCTCTGTTTGAATTGCTCTGTATGTCGCCGTCCTCCTGAATAATTAATTTTCATTTGAACAAGCTGTCACTTCGTTTCTGAGTCAGCGAGCCAAGGCAGGGGTTCAGGGCCAGAAACACACAGCTCTCTCACACACTCTGGCTTCAGCAGTAAACACTCGGCATGGGTGATGGGGTGATATTATGGGATGGATATCGGTGATGACTGTCACGTTGCCCGATTGCTGTGTTTAATGCGGTAATCCCCCTCGCTGCCTGGGAGGACATAACTGTTATTGTAGCATTGTTATTGTTCATTTGTCTCCTCAGATCTGTCTTCGCCCAAGTCCTCCGCGTTATCTACAACTGCCCCTGGTCACACACATATTTACGCCACTCTGGGAGGGTGAGGACAAACCTTTTCTGAGACATGAAAAGGGAAATACTGAAGCATTGCTTTTAGAATTGAGGCTCTCGTAAAGCCAGTGAACACCTTAGTTGTGCCGCTTTTTTAATCGTTCCTTACGTCCAAACTGATGTCTGAGGAAGTCTCTGATGGTGATCTTGTGGGTGTCTGCACTCTCTGTGGAGAAAAGGATATACATATTTCCAGACATTGGGTAATCTCTCCTCAACTTGGGCCATGTTCATCTGACTGTGGACTGCATCGTTGTAAAATGACGTTACATTTCTGAGGAGGTGTGTGTCAGGATACAGTGCAACGATGTGAGCGTTTTGATCCAAAGCAAATAAATTAAGTGATCTTACATCGCATCTTATAACCTTCCTTTTGTGTTAGGGTCTTGAGCGACCTGTTTTAGGTTTTAAATGCAGACAAGAACTCCATAAATTCATTTATTGCATCAAGACTTTATGACTTGGTCAGGAACTTCTATTTCAACAAAATCATATATATATTTACTAAATTATAAAAGGCTCTTGTTAAAATGATGGCTTTTCTGTTGTTGGGGTCAATTTCGACCCAGGTATAATTTTAAATCAGAAAAAAAACAAAAACCAATGCCAAATCTACATCAACAGCCTACAGCTGGCTCCTCCTACAACCACTCAAGCTTCAGTTAGGGGCTTCTATCTTTGTCTGTTTCACAAAACAAGGAAAGAAAGACATGTCCAGACACGTAAGGCCCAGTGTAGAGTTTGTGTTTTGTAGAGTGTACATCTCCAGTTTACAGTCTGCAACAATGAACAATTAAATCCAATCCTTTCATGGATAAGGAAGAATAACAAGGTCAGCAAGAGGTGAGAAACAAACTGGTTGATAATTAATTGTTTTTAGGGGATCTTCTTATGGCTGATTTAAGCCACGGGTCAAAACTGCACCATTAACATAAGAGATGATAACAGAAAGCTAACACTGGAGGAAGGTTAAAGTGGAACTGTAAGTTGGAGAAGATAACCAACTGTTGTTTGTTGGTGGCTGAAGTGTAAGTTTTTATTCACTTTTTGAATAATCACAGAAACTCACCTATGGAGCAGGAAAAGAGCAACACCCTCATCTCAGTCTGTGCTTTTGAATATTTGGAGTTCTCTCCATTGACTAAAAGAACAACAGATGCCTTTTCTGTCCCATGAGCAGAGAGAGAGGAAACATAGCGTACCAGACAGAGGCAGCACATGGTGAGAAAACATCTTCTGAATTTTATAAAAAGTGTATTTTCATGGCACTACCTCCCCCGTGTTTCACAGTCCCATCTGTAGAAGTGTGTGCGCTGAAGGGCTGAAGCACTGAACCAGGTATCGGTTGGATGGGATGGGATCAAAAATTCAGGAAGGAACTACAGCTACCCTGATTTTTTAATATTTTTTTCCCCATGAGATTGAACAAAAGGTCCTGCTCCACTTTAAATGCTCTGAACAAGCTGGATATATCTTCATACTCTATTCTCCTATAAAGAATCACAGCTCCATACGAACCTAGAGGACTGACTACAGTTCATCGCTTCCAAATCAGTGCAGATTTATCATTTCCGTGAATGGAATTCAATGAATGCCTTTTAACTCACAGGACAGGCTGATTTCTGTGCCCTTGACTTGAGTTAATTATTTGATTCCACTTCATCTTACAATTTTCATGAGAAACATCTCAGAAACTCACAATGCAAAGTATTTAAAAATGTTCTTTTGAGTGTTTATGGTATTTAGTTATTCACTCAGGACTGTACAACAGCATTTAATGGTTGGACAATAATTTGTTATTGCTCTGCGCAGGTTAGTGTTTCTGCAAACATTACGTGTTGAATCTGAACTGAATGAAATGTATTTCTCTGAAGGCGTCTTCATCCACAACCCATCGATCCTCTGTCAGTGTGTGAGTGAAAACACAAGGGAAAGGTGCACAGGGGCAAACCGGAGAAGAGGTTCATGCCCTGCAAATCAGGTGGTGTCAGCATTTCAGTTTTATAGCAGTGTTATTGTAAATTCAAGACGGCTGCAGAAGGTTGAGGCTCTGCTTCTTCTCAGAATGGTTCAGTTTTGTTCTTCATTACACTACTGCAGTGTTTGTTATGGATATCAAAGATGCACTTCCAAATTCCCCTTCATTTTCACGGCTCATTGTTGGAAACCCAGCTTCCACGTTGATTGTGGGGTGAAGAATGTGTCCTTGAAATCTGCCGCCTTCAAAAATGAAAGATGAGGTCATAACACCTGAGCCATGAGCTTATTTTCAGCATTTCTATTTACCTCTCTTCATCACAGCAGTAAAATAAAGTTTATTTGTTTCCCCCTGGTTTGGTGGATCCTTAGACTTCATAAATAAATATAATTCATTCATTCATCTTCTATAAACACTTCATCTGGGTCAGGGTCACAGTAGAGCGTCAGAAGCCTACATTCACTGGGTGTAGTCAAGAACACACTGTTCACAGGATATTACACACTCATTCAGTCACTTACACTCACCCAGTCTCTCTCTCTCTCTCTCGCTCTCTCTCTCACACACACACACACACACATTTAGACAGATTCCTATCATTTGTGTGTGTGTGTGTGATATTTAGTCTTCAATCAATCAAAAACATGCAGTGTGTGTATAAGATGAGGTAATACTTTATTAATCCCACAGTTCAAAACTTACAATGTGTGTGTGGTGTTTAGTCTTTGTTTCTGTGTGTGTGTGTGTGTGTTGTGTGGTCTTTGTTTCTGTGTGTGTGTGAATGTGTGTGTGTCTGTGTGGTGTTTAGTCTTTGTGTGTGTGTGTGTGTGTGTGTCTGTGTATGTGGTGTTTAGTCTTTGTTTGTGTGTGTGTTTGTGGTGTTTAGTCTTTGTTTCTGTGTGTGTGTGTGTGGTGTTTAGACTTTGTTTCTGTGTGTGTGTGTGTGGTGTTTAGACTTTGTTTGTGCGTGTGTGTGTGTGGTGTTTAGACTTTGTTTGTGCGTGTGTGTGTGTGTGGTGTTTACTCTGTCTGCGTGTAGTGTTTAGTCTTTGTTTGAGGGTATTTGTGTGTGGTGTTTAGTCTTTGTTTCTGTGTGTGTGTGTGTGTGGTGTTTAGTCTTTGTTTGAGTGTGTGTGTGTGTGTGTGTGTGTGTGTTTAGTCTTTGTTGAGTGTGTGTGGGGTGTTTAGTCTTTGTTGAGTGTGTTAATGTATGTGGTGTTTAGTCTTTGTTTCTGTGTTTGTGAATGTGTGTGTGAGGTGTTTAAACTTTGTTTGTGTGTGTGTGTGTGTGTGTGGTGTTTACTCTGTCTGCGTGTATTGTTTAGTCTTTGTTTGAGTATGTGTGTGTGTGTTTCGTCTTTGTTTGAGTGTGTGTGTGTGTGTGTGCATGTGGTGTTTAGTCTTTGTTTCTTTGTGTGTGGTGTTTAGTCTTTGTGTATGTGTGTGTGTGTATGTGGTGTTTAGACTTTGTGTATGTGTGTGTCTGTGTGTAGTGTTTAGTCTTTGTTTGAGTGTGTGTGTGGTGGTGTTGATGATTAGACTGTGTATCTGAAGTGAATTATATGTTATGCTTCATGGTGTGTGTAAAGATGCTGCAGGTCTCAGAAACATGGACTCATGGACGGGATTTCATACCTCACACACCCAATGAACCAATCGTGTCAACATACAGGGCGGGGTGAGTGACGAAGGAGTGTGTGGAGATAGAGGCGGGGACTAATACGTGTTCTGAATGACTGCGAATGAAGGTGTAGAGCTACAGCTAAAGAACTTTTAAGAAACCTACATGTGTAATTCTGAACAGAGAGAAGCTTTTAGGGAATTAAACTGAAGACAAGAGGGGAATGTTAAGGTAAAGACCGTATCATCTGGTGTGTTTTTGCTGGTGTGTGCTATTGTTTGGTGTGTGCACTTATTTCCAGAGAGAGTTAAAAGCCAAACCCAGTTTTAACGAGGCTCAGAGCGATGGGAAATCAGCGAGATCACACTCTGCTCTTGTTCTGGAATAAGAACCATGGTGCTGTCATCTCTGAGCTCTTTGTGCTTGGCTTTATTTCTCTGTGAACGTAAATAAAACCCTGTTGAAACCAAGGCGGCGAGGGCTAGACTTGGTTTAATTGTCTGTTCAAACAGCAGAGACCAAACGAACTGCTTCTCAAACGCCTCGTTATTAAACCTGCAGCCATTTTACACACTTCCTTTCAGAAACAAAAATCAACAGTAACACTTCCTATAAATCCTGCAGTCATAAAGCTTTATACTTCATACATGCAGAGTTCAGCCAAAACAACCTCCATTATTCTACACTCAGCACCGCTAATCACACAAGAGCTCTTTGTAGTTCTAGTTATAGACTGCAGACTGTAATACAATGCTCCACATACACTCTTTACACCCCTTCCCCATTTTTTTAACACTCAGGACCCCCACAGAGCAGGTGTGATGTGGTGGTGGATCATTCTCAGCGCTGCAGTGACACTGACGTGGTGGTGTTGTGTTAGTGTGTGTTGTGCTGGTGTAGAGTGGATCAGACACAGCAGTGCTGCTGGAGTTTTTAAACCCCTCAGTGTCTGGACCGAGAACAGTCCACCGACCAAAAACATCCAGCCGACAGCGTCCTGTGTCACTGATGAAGGACTAGAGGACGAGCGACACACACTGTGCAGCGACAGATGAGCTACTGTCTCTGACTCTACATCTGCAAGGTGGACAAACGAGGGAGGAGTGTCTCACAGAGTGGACAGAGAGTGGACACAGGGTTTAAAAACTCCAGCAGCACTGCTGTGTCTGATCCATTCTACACCAGCACAACACACACTAACACACCACCACCACGTCAGTGTCACTGCAGCGCTGAGAATGATCCACCACCACATCACACCTGCTCTGTGGGGGTCCTGAGCGCTGAGGAACAGGGGAAGGGGGGTAACAAAGCATGCAGAGCAACAGATGGACTATAGTCTGTAATTGTGAACTACAAAGTGCTCCTGTGTGGTCAGAGGAGCTGAGTGTAGAGGCATTGAATTCGTCTTAATGTTAATGATGTGATGATGAGGTTGTGAGGGAGGATGCTGCTTTTATATCATTCTTATTATAATGACAACTCTTTCATGTATCACATTAAAATAATCAGATAATTTCTCCTGGGGAACAGGCCTCGGCTCTGACTCTGATCTCAGGGAAAAACTACATCTCCTTTTAACAGAATTAATATCCACCTTCTCGACATGGGGCTCCTTTTGAAAGAGGTGTGGAGCGTGAGGCGATGAATCATTTCTGAGTAGAGTCCACAAAACCAACACGTTTCCCGAATTCTCCTCAACACTGACACCTCTCCTTCTGTTTGCACTCACACTCTGCAGTGAACTCTTAAAGCTTAGCGCCTGTGTTTGATTAATTACCCAGAAGCCCCTGCCGCAGCCCCTTTGAAGCGCAGCAATATTGTGGCTGTGGTTAAATGCAAAGTGTTCATCAACCAAAACGAGGAGACAATCAATTAAGTTCTCCAGGGGGAGAGGAAATTACCTGCCATCGTGACCAGGAGGGGGACTGTGACAGAGCAAAGAGAGAATAGTCTGTGTTTGTTAGGGACCACACTTTATTTAATGTGCCATTCACAACGACTAAACATGTATTCACTCAGTCACCAGCCTCTTAGCAAAATTTACAAGATGTGTTTAAAAAATACAGCACAGGCTTTTTAGCCTTAAACTTCTTTTAAAAGAACACTGTATAATATCATTACCTTATAATCAGAGCTTCAAAATCGCTGAGATGCTTCACTGAGCTGTAGCAGGGAGAACAGAGCCTCTGCTATTGTTACTCTGGGCTCAGCACTGCAGAAACCGCACTATGTAAATTCTAGAGGAGGGTAGGAACCAAGCGCCCTCATCCCTGCTATTTATTTCTGTACAATGCTCTAAAACTTAACTGCACTAAAGGGAGCCCCAGGAACTAAAATACACGAATCTTACCTAGTGTTCTTCTAAATTTTGACAAAACTATAACCATTTTTCAAAGAGAAAGCCCTTAAATCCTCAGTCATTTTAAAGGGAAATAAGCTTAAATGTATCAGTACCACTTTATGTCACGGGAAGTACTCTGGGAGGGTATTTATTAACAGAAACAAAAGACACAAAGGAAACAAACAAAGAATAAAGCAACTACAAACAACTAATCAAAAGAACGTGAAACTTAATAACAATACATTAGACACAGACCTGAAGACTAAGACATTAATTAGAGCTAAACACAACTCAGAATTACAACGTAAGAAAAACACCGAGAGCTAAATCTAAACCTAAACACCGAGAGCTAGATCTAAACCGAGAGAGAAGGAATACACAGGACAGGGAAATTCATGACACTTTCAAATAAGACTACAATTATAAAGGTATATAAAAAAACCTGTTTATTACATGTTTATTAATTCGGTTGTTATCACTTTAAAAGCCTTTATATATAATATATAATATATATAATAATCATTTGTAACACAGAGATAGAAAGGAGAATGTGAGTTTATTGAAGGTACATCACATTTTCACTGATATATAAAGAGACACTCTGTTGGTGGTTAATTCATTAAATGGTTAAACGTATCAACAAATGTGTGATGAAGCCAACAACCTTAATGTTGACTGATGGAGAACACCAAGTGAGGTCAGTATCTGGGAAGATCTGAGGTTTAACATGGATTTCACTTTAGAAATGTCTTGTTTATTCTTTTTATTTACTCACACCTTTAAATTTTTTGCGTTCATTAGACAATGTTTATCGTGGCGCTTTAAGGTTTATTTCTAACTCTTGCTCATTTACTCACCATTATATTCTTTATGAAAAAGCAGAGGTGCTCTCATTGGCTACACATTGTTTGATTGATTCATTCATTGTCTGTAACCCTTATCCAGTTCAGTGCGGCGGTGGGTCCTGAGCCTACCTGGAATCACTGGGTGCAAGGTGGGAACACACCCTAGAGTGATACACAGGGCACACACTCACACATCCACTGACATACTCACACCTACGAACACTTTTGAGTCTCCAATCCACCTACCAACGAGTGTTTTTGGAGGGAGGAAACTGGAGCACCCGGAGGAAACCCACGCAGACACAGAGAGAACACACCACACTCCTCACAGACAGTCACGCGGAGGAAACCCACGCAGACACAGGGAGAACACACCACACTCCTCACAGACAGTCACCCGGAGGAAACCCACGCAGACACAGAGAGAACACACCACACTCCTCACAGACAGTCACCCAGAGGAAACCCACGCAGACACAGAGAGAACACACCACACTCCTCACAGACAGTCACCCGGAGGAAACCCAGGCAGACACAGAGAGAACACACCACACTTCCCAAAGACAGTGATACCGTTCTGCTCAGAAAATCACAGGCAATGAGCCGACAGAAACATCCCCACATTATTCACAATAAAATCATGTTCCGTTTCCTTACACAGAAAAGTGAAATGTTCCACTGTAGAGTCACGTTTGGAGGTTTAATAGATATGCGCATATTTACCATGCATATGCTAATGAAGCTCCTGAAGCTTGTGTGTGAAAATATGCAGAAGTGTGTTTGGAATCCTCTGAACATGCCGTTTTCCTTGTAGCTGTGCTGTGGATGTCTCGGCAAAAGCTGGATCAGAACCACACACAGCCGACGACCCAGGCCCAGAACTGCAGCTCTACGCCTTAATCCTGCTCCGAGGCCCCGCTCTCTCTCCGGTGGAGGACCATCTCCCTGCGCTTGGCCACCATCCAGTGATTAATGAGCAAAGCGGCACAGGTCACACAAAGCATCTGCCGAAATAATTGGTACAATCAAGGAGAGGTGTTGCTTACCTGAAAGCAGCCGTTTAAAGGCTTCTGCTTAACGTGCCTTTAGCAGATGAGCAGGGGATTAATCACAGAGGAGGAGAGCGAGCGGGAAAAGGCAGGTAAAACATTACACATCAACAAAGTCATAGTAATACTGTATTAATAACATTTCTGTCAACCTATGTTTATATTCAGAGTACGCTGAGAGTGACCCTCGTTTACAGTGTAGACAAATTCATTAAAATACAGTTCTGTGAAAAGGTTTCACCTGAAAAGACAAAGAGATTTAAAAAGCTATTTATCTGAGCAGTTTAACAAAAACACAGGCAAGCAAACAACCCAAAAACCTTAATATTAGAATAAAAACAATCCGATAATTCCAGTGAGTGTGAGACTATGTGTGTGTGAAGGTGTCGGTTTAACCCTTTCCACATATCTCCTAGTGACAGTCCAATGTTATTTGAGGTTATCGTTCGGTGCCTAGTGTTAGAGGTTAATAAATACTTTATTGTGTTAAATGAAGTGTGCTGTAGATTTTACAAATTCATACGATCAGGAAAAACATCTGGAAACACACTCTGTGCTTCACTCGCCCACGGCACCGCTATTATTCATTCATTCATTCATTCATTCATTCATTGTCTGTAACCCTTATCCAGTTCAGGGTGGTGGTGGGTCCGGAGCCTACCCGGAATCACTGGGTGAATCACTCCGGCAGGAACACACCTTGGAGGGAGCGCCAGTCCTTCACAGGGTGACACACACTCAAACCTACAGAGACTTTTGAGTCACCAATCCACCTACCAACATGTGTTTTTAGAGTGTGGGAGGAAACCAGAGCACCTGGAGGAAACCCGCACAGACACAGAGAGAACACACCACACTCCTCACAGACAGTCACCCGGAGGAAACCCACGCAGACACAGAGAGAACACACCACACTCCTCACAGACAGTCACCCGGAGGAAATCTACACAGACACAGAGAGAACACACCACACTCCTCACAGACAGTCACCCGGAGGAAACCTACACAGACACAGAGAGAACACACCACACTCCTCACAGACAGTCACCCGGAGGAAACCCACGCAGACACAGGGAGAACACACCACACTCCTCACAGACAGTCACCCGGAGGAAACCCACGCAGACACAGGGAGAACACACCACACTCCTCACAGACAATCACCCGGAGGACACCCACGCAGACACAGGGTGAACACACCACACTCCTCACAGACAGTCACCCGGAGGACACCCACGCAGACACAGGGAGAACACGGAGGAAACCCACGCAGACACAGAGAGAACACACCACACTCCTCACAGACAGTCACCCGGAGGAAACCCATGCAGACACAGAGAGAACACACCACACTCCTCACAGACAGTCACCCGGAGGAAACCCACACAGACACAGAGAGAACACACCACACTCCTCACAGACAGTCACCCGGAGGAAACCCACGCAGACACAGAGAGAACACACCACACTCCTCACAGACAGTCACACGGAGGAAAGCCACGCAGACACAGAGAGAACACACCACACTCCTCACAGACAGTCACCTGGAGGAAACCCACACAGACACAGAGAGAACACAACACACTCCTCACAGACAGTCACCCGGAGGAAACCCACACAGACACAGAGAGAACACACCACACTCCTCACAGACAGTCACCCGGAGGAAACCCACGCAGACACAGAGAGAACACACCACACTCCTCACAGACAGTCAAACGGAGCAGGAATCAAACCCACAACCTCCAGGTCCCTGGAACTGTGTGACTGCGACACCTACCTGCTGCACCACCGTGCCGCCCTAGAGTCATTATTTAAATGTCCTTTATTCCGTCCAAAACAGAGAAAATAGTCTGGCGCTGACCAAAAGAGTTAGGGCTTAAGCATTGGAATAGATGCTGGGAATTATGGGAAATGTAGTAGCTGTAGTGAATTTCCATGGTGTGTTTTGTAGCTCTGCTCAGTGATAAAAATGACCTCTGGACAATGTCAGCCACGTTACAGACAGGTGATGAGAGCCTGTGGTGATCTTTTGCTCACAGCTTTTTACATGAATATTTCCTAAAAAATATATACATTTTACACCAGTGAAGTAAACAGTCAGACATTCCCCACCCACAGAGAGCTATGGTAAGAGCAGGTGACACCACCCAACATATTTCCCCATGACAATTTTCATCTTAAAAACCTGTTATTTCTGAATCATTCAACTGTAGACAGTGTCGCATTAAATCAGAAACGGAAGAAGGAAACTAATTACACAATACTCTCACATTTGTACTGTACCCCGTGTGTATGTCCGTAGAAATGTGGAGGCAGTTTAAACAAATGAAGCAAAGCCGAGGAGATTTCAACCGTTTGTTGTAATTTGTTTCAGAAAATTGAACATTAACTACATTATTGCAATTAATGAAAGTTTTTTATTAGTGTTCATTTGTTCTTCATTTCTCATCTGTGACATAGTACCACCCACTTTAAAGGCTAAGCACCAGCTCTATGAAAGTGTCAAACAAATAAATACAGTGGAGTTTGAGTTCCTAACTTGTGTTTATTGATAGTCAGAAAACACGTTATTTCTTACTAATTGAAGGAATAAGGTTTAAAGACCGTTGGCCCCCCCCCCAGCGGTGTTGGGAAACTCTAATAGGCGTCTTGCCTGTGACGTAGATGGTGGACAACACTCTAGAAGCTGCACCTAATTTAATGCAAAATGATGAAAAGGTGTGTTGTTTTTGGCTGCAATCATTCAATGTACAGTGGGACATCTGTGAACAAATGGCCCAAAGATCCCAAAATATCCAGAAAATGGACTAAATTTGTCCACTTTAAACGGGCACTTTGGAAAGGACCGTCCGCTCACTCCGTTATCTGTAGCTCATTTCACTGGCGCTTTTCCAACAATATGGGCATGTAAGGACACCAACGAAAGGTGTTCAAGAGCCTCTGTAACATGGAGGTAAACAGGGTAAGGACACTCACTTCGCCTGTTTTAGTTGGTGTTAGTTAACGTTAGCTTGACTCGCTAAACTCGGTGTCTCAGATTATACTCGGCTACGTAGCTGCATTACGGAGGTTTATAGTGTCGGATGAATTCGAGTTCGACTTCGATCACATTTACAAGAATAACAGTACCTCTACATTTGAGTTTAGCTTATTGCTAGGCTATTGTCATGAATAATGTTGGTTATTTAGCTAGATACTGTCATAACAGTCAGTCATAACGGTGTTTTACCGCGGCGTCGTTCAGCTGTTGTCCACCAGTGACGTCACAATTGCGTTCAAGAATTTCCGTTGCGAGCTCGGTTTTTTCCGTCAATTTAATAAAATTGTCAGTTTTAAAGCAAATTAAGCAACTATTTTCATTTTAATTCATACTTATATCTGTCAGTAACTACAATAATGTGGAATATTCATGGAGGAATATTCATGGAGGAAGTGGTGCTTAGCCTTTAAATGTTAAACCATTATTTATTTAGTGTCCAACTGGCTGTTTGTTTTAATGGATGCACCCCTGTGACTGACTGGCACTACGGTGTACCACTATGTCCCTCTAAACTTTGCATGTACCTCAGTATGAAAAGACTTCAGCGCCTCTGAATGTGTTGGTGATAAACTCACAGACAAAGCCGCCATCTTGTAAGACTACATTGCTGTACACATCGTGTAGGTAATTTTTCTTTGAGAGATTGAAAGTGATTCTCTGAAAAGAATGGAAGCTGGTATTAAGGCAGACACAGTAAACACTGATAAATCCAGTATTATATTTAGTAGTTCAGACATAATAAGATTTATATAATAATAAACTATGGCCACATTATTCCAGTGTATTTTCTCCATCCCCATGGCAACAGTCAACCATTAAGACCTTTCTGAATAGAAAAGCAGGCGTTCTCCAGCGTACCTTTCCTCAGTGACTGACACATAAAAGGCACTGTGCAGTAAACACTACCTCAGTAACGAGTGACCTGCCTTCGCTGAGATTTCACGAAATAAAAGACAACGTGTACAATCTGAGGATTCCTAATTGCTCCATATGCTCCCAGATATTACACACTAAAGCCTTCCTTTCTCAGGAACCGTGTTCTCACAACTTTGTGATAAAAAGTGAAAGCTCTTCACCACAGTTTCACCCTCATATTTCAAACTGAAGTGATTTTCTCGATAAAGGGGGCTGTAAGGTGAGTGCTAATTATATTTACATTTTTGGCAAATGCTGTGTGTGTTGTGTGTTTGAGGATCTGCAGGTGAATACAACTCACAAATGTCGTGTTTCTGTTGAAAATTAAATGTTGTAACATTAACTTACTTTAGAAAACATTCTCCACCTTCTCCACAGTCTGTGTCCTGCTTTTGGCCCCACAGCAGTGTCCTCCCCCTGTGTAAACAGCCCCTGTTCAGAACGCCCGCTTTCAGCACCTGTTCCTTTAAATGATAATGAGCCGCTCGCTGTTCACCCCGACCCCGAGCGCACAGCAGTGAGGAGCGAGGAGCAGAAGCTCTGGTTTTTAGCCGTTTTCACTCTGTTCTCTTTCTTCTCCGTTCTCGTATTTCTTTGAGCTTGTTGTGTCGGTTTGGCTGCGTTTAACCTCGTCTTTGTGCTCTCACATAAACACGGGTCCAGCGCTGTGATTGGACAGACTCAGACGAGGGGGCGGGGCAATTAAAAAGTCTCTGCACTTGTCAGACGCGGAGCAGATTTAGAACGGCTTGTTTTATCCCATGTTTCCAGACTTAGGCAGCACACAGAAAACTGACCGTGGTCTTGTTTCACAGTGTGTGGGTTGGTGGGCCCAGTCATTCATTGCACGCATTCATTTTTAAAAACTAAAAAAGACCATCGACATGGTCGTAGGGGCCCAAGACCCAGTGAGACCTGCGTGTTCTGACCCAGGTTCTGTCAGAGCACCAGTTCAGCAGGGGGCACTGTAACAAGATCATCAATATTACTTGTGCAGGGGTTTTGAGTTTCTCCAGCAGAGGCTCTTACCACCTTTATTTATTAAAGTACTTTAAAGAGAAGTTTCAGACAAGAACTTAAACAATGAAATTAAAAATATTCTGTGTTCAGAATAGACAGCCGTTTAAGTCGGCAGCATTATAACTGACATCTGTCTTCATGAGGCAGATTACTGAGACACTGTAGTTAGAGAGCGACTGCGTCAAGGTTTGTTCCCGCCCACCGCACACAACCGGTGTTTACTTCCCTCAGCTGCTAGCTTTGCCTCAGTGCTTCAGCGCTGTGGAGTCTAGTCTTCTCATTTTTATCGCTATTTTGATTATTTTGGTTCTGGGAGAAGAGCGAAATCAATGGGAGTCGTGCTTCATGGAATTGTCTTCACAGCTAAGGAACAGCTTGATGCCATATTAAAATTCAGCCTGATTAAGGTATCTTAGGAGGCAGCATACTTAATATGTCTAGAATATTAAGCTCACATGTCAGGAGCACACAAACTATGATGTAAAATGCTCTCTACTCACTAGGTTTTGAGACAGACCTTTAGTGTCGCAGTCACACAGCTCCAGGGTCCCGCTCCGGGTGACTGTCTGTGAGGAGTGTGGTGTGTTCTCCCTGTGTCTGCGGGGGTTTCCTCCGGGTGACTGTCTGTGAGGAGTGTGGTGTGTTCTCTCTGTGTCTGCGTGGGTTTCCTCCGGGTGACTGTCTGTGAGGAGTGTGGTGTGTTCTCTCTGTGTCTGCGTGGGTTTCCTCTGGGTGACTGCCTGTGAGGAGTGTGGTGTGTTCTCCCTGTGTCTGTGTGGGTTTCCTCCGGGTGCTCCGGTTTCCTCCCACAGTCCAAAAACACATGTTGGTAGGTGGATTGGAGACTCAAAAGTGTCTGTAGGTGTGAGTGTGTGTCGCCCCCTCCAGGGTGTGCTCCCACCTTGTGCCCAGTGATTCCGGGTAGGCTACGGACCCACCTCCACCCTCATCTGGATAAGGGTTACAGAAAATGAATGAATGAATGGATGATTCAAAATATTGTTTTAGTGCTAACTGAGAGCTAATTAAACAATATAAATACAGCAGCAGGAGTCACAGCCAGTCGGGATCAGAAATGTAGAGTCTGATTTCCTTTTAGTTGGGGTACAGATTATGCTCAGTATGTAACTATTGCTGCTGATAGTTAAACAAAGCATGAAATTAACAAAGAAAGAAAGGAGCAGTAAAGGGTTAAGAGTAGTTCTGTCCATCATTTGACCTTGTTCCCAGGCAGTGTGTTCACTCCAGATGGAAAGATGAAGAGTGTGTGTTCCATTTATCTTAAACAGGAGACATGACAAAGACCAGCTTGTGGAGCCTCTTTAAAGGGCAACATCGCTAAAGAAGACACTGATCTTCTCACTGATCACAGACTTCCACAAAACTTCTTAAATTTAAGTGCTGGAGAAATGCCTGTGTTTTGGAGAAACAGATCAGACAGTGTCTCAGGGCAGTGGATCGCTGGGAAACATTAACACAGCTGGCAATGTTCAGGACTTTGGATCACAAACAGCTCTCGGACCAGTCAGGGATGTATACATTAACACATTACATTAACCTGACAAAACACTGGTAGTATGTCACACAGTTTCACTGTAAGACCCGTTTAACCTCCACAAACAAGAGCGCTTTATTCCGCAAGGAGCGAATAAACATTTATCCCAAAGTTTCAGTGTGATAATGTGAGAAGATCTTAGCAGGTGTTTAATTAAACCCACATTTTGGCTGATTTGGGACTCATTAGTGGTGATCATCTTATTTATTCACTGACAATTGCAGCAGAAAACACTCCACGGTGAGGTTAAATAACCTGGTGGAAGGTGTTAATAGCCCTGTGTTCTTTTCTGGACAAAGCTGTTAATAAAGAGCTGTTGCAGTTTTGTGAAAGAAAAAAAGCTTTTACACAGTTCTCTGCTTTTTCAAATGAATTTAATTAGCCATTTGAGTTTTGAGGCTGAGGTACAAGTGAAAATGATACGCTCAGAGAAGGAGACTAATGAGCCAATATTCAGTGCATTAGTCCAGGGGTGCATTATAGAGGACAGTATGTGGTGCAGAATCAGGGTAAGTACACCCACTGTCCACTTCTTTTATACTTTATGAAATTATATGTTAACTTAACAGCATGCAACAGCATAAGAATTTCTGTTACATACATATTTACAGTAATGTTGTTTAAAATTATGCTTCAAAGCTGAACTCCTGCCTGCACAGAGCTGAGATGGTAGGTCAAATCAGAGAATCACTTATGGCACTTTTCCAGTGCATGGAACCCACACGACTCGACTCTTTTGCTTTTCCACTGGCCAAATTTAGTGCTGGTCCTTGGAATCAGGTTCTTTTTCAGTCCAATGTCACTCCTGGTATGAACCAAGCCAAGTAGGTTCTAAATGGTGAAGTGTAAACCCAGAGATACGCAGAAATGCAGAGCTCCAGCACAAACTCGCCACTTGTAAAATCTCTGAAGTTACAGCAGCATTCACGTTAGTTTTTATCCGACTCTCAGCAGCAGCTCGAAACATTCCCCCGAGGGGTTTCTGAAGAGGGTCAAACGCTCCTTGGGTCCGTGGCCGAGGAAGATCTCCAGAAAAAGCTGAATGTGTGACGAGGAAAACTGATCTGTGAAAACTGGGGGCAGAGCCGGGTTCAGTCCAAACAACAACAGCACGCCAATACGCAGCGCCTGACTTTACCGCCGGAGTTGTTGTGGTTTTCAAAGCCTGTGGTTCCAGTTAGAGACAGGGTTTTTGGAACATCACCAGCTCAAATTACTGAGGCAGCTGTGTTAGTGGAAAAGTGAGCAGCTAAAAGCATGTCAAGCCGTGTCAAGTCGAGCCGATCCCATGCAGTGGAAAAGTACCATTAGAGTGGCATCACCACAGCAACGTAAACCATGCAGCATCAGTAATGGAGCACTAGAGCTAACGAGACGCTATCACAGTTAGCCTGGGTTTGGACATCCCTGGAGTGGATAAGAGATGAGAGTCGACCAGAAACAAAACTGTATTCTAGAGCCATTTTCACATTTGAGCTCTGGAAAAAGTCCAGAATTCAGGTATGGACATGTTCTGTAAGTGTTGTTTCCAGGTAAAGTTCAGTAAACCTTAGAGCTACTGTGAATCAGTGAGGAGATGTGTCATCCCACTGCTTCATGGATGGTGGCTTTAAATCTACTCCAGGGTGAAACGATCTTTACCACCATGGCTGGTGGATTCACTCTGATCATGGACATTAAACATGATATTACTAATATCAATGTGGCTAAAACATCAAATCCTCACAGCAAACGTACCAAAGTGTAGCACTTTGTCAGTAGAGTGGACACAATGACTGCAGTGAGGAAATCACTCCTTATTACTGCCGTTCATTTCACATTTGTGGTTTGTGTGTGTGTGTGTGTGTGTGTTTGTTTGTTTGCAAACTGGAAAAAGCTCAGGTGTTTGTACGCAGCTCTGGCTCAGTATATGGGACAAGGCAAGGCAAGGCAGGGCAAGTTTGTTTATAGAGCACCTTTCGTACACAATATCAATTCAAAGTTCTTTACAGAGCATTAGAGAAAAAAATGCAGTAAATAATTAAAAAAAATTTAAAAGACAATAAAGCAATAAAAAAAAAAACATTAAAATAGATTTTAAACAGATTATATAATAAAACCAAAAATAATTAAAAAGCTATCCAAGTAGAATATAAAAATTAGAATAGTAGAATTTATAAAAAATATAAAATACAGATAAAAGAAAGGGCATTTACTTAAATTAGTACTAAAAGAAAAACAAACAAACAAAAATAAGGCATTTTTACTCGCACACACCGCTCCACATTAAAAGATACAGTCGCTTCTTACTCACACACACACACACACACCGATCCACCTTAAAAGATACAGTCGCGTCTTACTCGCACACACAGCTCCACCTTAAAAGATAGTCGCTTCTTACTCACACACACACACACCGCTCTACCTTAAAAGATGCAGTCGCTTCTTACTCACATACACCACTCCACCTTAAAGGATGCAGAGATTTAGAACAAAAACAATGATTCCCCAGAATCATCTCTGTTTCCTTTAAGGTGGCTCTCATAAAGTGGCCAAATGCTAAATGTAGCTGTAGGAAGTTTCAGATTGATCAGCAAAGTTTTACACTTGAGTGAGGTTGTGGCCGAGAGCGAGGTTTATCTGAATTTGATTTTCTCTTAACAAGGAGTGCAGATTCAAGTTTGTTTCTAATTACAGCAGGGTTTGGCAGTGGCAATGTGATTTTGCAGACTGTGGAAAGTGCTGTTGGTCGATAAGTAGATATGGCATGATGTAGAGGTTCGAGGAAAGAAGAGAAATCGTTAATAAGCCTGTACCTCTCATCTCTCATTTTTAAATGTGGAGAATGCATGACAACCTCTGTCTCAGAACCCAGTGACCTGCCTGCGCTGTTCGGCAGCATTAGGGCTTTAATTCTGCTGTTTTTGTTGCATTTCGTTATTTGATAGTTTCATCATTTTTGGTACATCAAGGGTATTTGTAGCTCAGCATGCTAGCTAGCCCTGCCAGCTCTTGGCTATTGTTTGCAGCTAATTAAAGGTCCTTTAATCCTGAGTGTACCTGGAACAATTGCCTTGATGTACGTTATTTCTTGGGCAATAGTAACTAAGTTGCAGACTGGTGTGGTGACAAAACACTGCATTCCTAAAATAACGGTTTGGGTCACATTAATTGTTTAGAGACTTCTTTTTCATGCATTTGTTCATTTATTTATTCATTGTTACTATGTTGAAGGTAACAATCGAGATACTACATAGGTTTTGTCTGGAAGGTAGGAACACCATGGACAACCATTACACCCAATCACTCCCACACTCACTTTTACCTAGCTTAATGTAAACACACACATGCTTGTATTATCTGTACACAACATACAATACAAATTGTGCCTCCACATTTAAGCAGTGGCAGTGAACACAATCTTGTATCTGTGACTTAGAGGAACATTACATAGACGTCCATTTAAGGGTCCTGCTCAACATCCAGTCTCCACTTTCTCATGTTAATTTAAGTGAGTCACCAAGGCAAATAGATAAACACATTATGAATGTCATTGTCACTGTAATAACTGCACTGTAATGGTGATGTGTCATTGTATATTGTTTTGTTCAATAAGAAGCTGCAGTTCTGTATGAACTCAGATATTCTCTTCTACAAAAGTAGGACACTGCAGAAAATTAATGTAGGAACCACTGCACCAGTGTTAGAAATGCATCTCCATACAGTTAGGCTTGGTTCCAAATTAAAATATGATTCCTACTTGTATCGTGTGGGGTTTTAGCTCACACCGGGCCAAGTGTCTGTTCACACTGGTTGGGATTTGGGCTCCTAAAGAACTGGTAGAGTTACTGACTAAATTACACAATATCTTTAGATGCTCCACCCTCAAGTAGACAGAGAGTCTAATCCCCTCAGCTGCATTCTGATTGGCTCTCTACATCTGTGTATATGCACTTCTGTGTAATGTTGTGTACTGGCTCTGGTATTGGTCCAATGTGAATCATAACAATTGCCTCCTTCTACACTTCAGGCCAGAATAGCAGAGACTGTGGGGTTCTGCTCACACCGGGGTTCTGCTCAGAGAGGGTGGGAGTCCTGCTCAGAGAGGGCAGGGGTTCTGCTAAGACAGGACAGAGGTTCTTCTCAAACCGGGCGGAGGTTCTGCTCAGACTGGATGGCAGTGTTGCTCAGAGAGGGCGGGGGTTCTGCTCAGAGAGGGCTGAGGTTCTTCTCAAACCGGGCAGAGGTTCTGCTCAGATTCGCCAAGTGTCCTGCTCAGACAGGGCGGAGGATCTTCTCAACTCGGGCAGAGGTTCTGCTCAGACTGGTCGGCGGTTCTGCTCAGAGAGAGCTGAGGGTCTTCTCAAACCGGGCAGGGGTTCTGCTAAGACAGGACAGAGGTTCTTTTCAAACCGGGCGGAGGTTCTGCTCAGACTGGACGGCAGTTCTGCTCAAAGAGGGCTGAGGTCCTTCTCAAACCGGGCAGAGGTTCTGCTCAGATTTGCCGGGGGTCCTGCTCAGACAGGGCGGAGGTTCTTCTCAAACCGGGCGGAGGTTTTGCTCAGACTGGTCGGCGGTTCTGCTGACATCGGTCAGAGGTTCTGCTCAGAGTGGGCGGGGGTTCTGCTCAGACAGGGCTGTGTCCAAGCTTTCACAGTGTAAAGGTTCTGTTCAGTTTGTGCTTGGTTTGGGAAGAGTACTGGGTTAATTTTCTCATCACATCACCAGGGTCTCAGCTGAAACAATCAGTGACTTATCGTTGATCGACCAGTATTTTCTACGCAGTGAGAGCTCAGCTCCGGCTGATTACTGACCACACTGATGTTGATCAGAGAGAAAGGTCACTGTGCTCCATGTGCTGCGTGTTGTAGCAGTGTGTTGTCGATTCTCAGGTGTTTATGACTCAATTAATAACCATTAACAAACACACTTTCCATTCACAAATGTTCTGTATATGGCACAGTGTTTACGTGAGGTGGCCCTAATTACTTTTGAAATTGATCTCATCCTTCATTGAGCACTCTCTCTCTCTCTCTCTCTCTCTCACCACAAACTGTTTCTTGTTGATATTAATGCAACTGAAAGAGTTCCCTGCTGTTTGGAGGAAAGACATTTGTTTAATTTGGATTCAATCAACCACCACTACCCCCCATAGTGTCTCTCTCTCTCTCTCTCTCTCTCACACACACACACACACACACACGTAAATGAGTCCAAGTCTCCAAACACAGTGGCAGAACTACACTCACATACAAATAGATGAGTCAACGCCCCCTTTCACCACACACACAAAAACACAAGAGCAAACTCCTTCAGAAACACAAACACACACTCAAACAAATGAGCCAAATGAGTCCACACACACAGCGTAAGTCTTACATGCACAAATAGATGAGTTCACACACACACTCCGTGCAAACACCCCACCCGCAAGTCAAATACATCACACACGACAGAGATGTACGGCACTAAAATAATAATAATATTCTGAGAAAAAAAGTCTGAATAATTAAAAAAATAAAGTCAGAATTTTTAGAGAATGTGTGAATATAATAATAAATAAATAATAAACAACAGACAGACAGACTCCCAGTCTCTGTGCCATAGAGTGAGATGTGAAAGAAACAGCTAAGTGAAGTGAACAGAATTATTTGTTTTACGCTTCCATCCACACGACATAACGACTACCCCCCCTCAGTGCAGCCCCTGACTGCGATGCATACGGCTTCAGTTCATTGTACGAGTCCAGAATCCGTAACGTGATGGAGCCTCGTGGCACGACTTCCTCTTCCTCTGGATCCATCATTTTTCATCATCGTTTTAATTGTCTTCCACAAGCCGTCTTCTGAATAAACTTGTTCTTGCACCGATTCAGTTCAGAAACTAATAACATCCTGGGCCTGATTTGGCAGAAGACTGAGTATTTGTTCCTGAAATCTCTACCACAGCATGACTTCAAAAACACACTGCATTTCTCAGTTACACCGCAGAAGGTTGTGTCTACGTCATTAAAAAACCTGTAGCGAAATATTCAGGCTTTTTTCTCGGAATTATTCCGATTTTATTCTCAGATTATTTTCTTCCAATGCCGTGACCCTACAGTTCTGTCGTAGATACATGCACATGCACTCACACACACACACATTAATCCATGCTCTCACACACACACACACACGTGAAAATAAGCCCTACTTTTCTGAGCCGGGTCGAGATCAGTGCGGCTCATAGTGTGTGTGGCACTAAGGTGGTTTATCAATCACAGAAAGTGAAAGCAGGTGGGAGCAAACAGCTGAATGCAGCAGACCACCCACGGAGTCATTTATCGACAAATTTAAACACAATCTACATTTCCTCAGTCACCAGAACCCATCGCTTACTGGGAAACAATCAATCAGCACAAACCCCACACACACACAACCGTGAAGGACACCTGAGGATCATCATCATCCATTAGGAAGCTCTCCTTTACACACTCCCTGCTGGACTTCAGCGGATTATTATTCAGTCAGGACTGGGCTTTAAGTTAAGTTTACTAAGTAATTGAGTGAATCAAGGTAACTGCACTAAGGCTGAGTGAAGGACAAGAAGTGTCTTCTCCCTTAACATCCACAGCTGAAATGCCCTTAAACACCACACTTGATACATAGGGTCAGTCTTTTTCTCCAACCTCAACGCTCACTGTTGTGGAGTTCCAGGCTGGACGTCATCATCTTAGCGGAGTGGTGACTGAATGCCCTCAGGGGCCATGTCCACTTATAACAAGCAAACACCCTCCTCTCAAAGCACAGGCTCAAAATGAAGTCTCTAAGGCTAATTTCTGAAGGTCGACAGGAAGTACATGACAGGAGTTACCTGCCAAAATGAGTGTGGAGGATACGCAGAACTGTGTCTCAGTCCCTCACCCCAGATAACAGACACATCTGGGCCACGTCCCCTTCACATTTGGCTCTTATGGCTCAGTGTTGTGTGGGCCGCGTGTCCACAGCACACCTGATGTCTGGCCCATATAAGGTGGAACTGAGGCTGGTGAGTCAACACCATGATTCAAGGCCAAATGTGGGCCACGGGAAAACTGCAGAGATGTGCCACATTTGCACCAAATATTCACTGATATCTGGGACTATTACCCAGCCTAGAATTTGTTGATTCCTTTACTCTCTGGTAAACTTGAGTAGAAGCTAAATATTTACCAGTCATAAATAATTTGGTTGAGTAAATGTTTTTGTAAATGTGTTATAAACACAAAGGGAACAAAATAAACCTTAAAAGTGGGTATAAATAATTAAAAATCACTTCTCCAGTGGCTGTGGACATTAATTTGGGGGGCTCTGTCACTCTGAACACGAGGAGGCAGAGGAAATTACAGGAGAATTAACAAATTAACAAGATACAAACAAGGACAGAAATGCAAACCAACACAAAAGTACCCAAGCTGACAGATCAGTAACTAAACACAGCACTATACAATAAAGAATATACTAGAAACAAGAAAGAATAGTATATGTAAGAGAGAGAGAGAGAGAGAGAGAATGCTACAAAACTAGGGAGAACTAAAAAACTAAACTAAGAAATAAACAGATTGAATGCTAAATGCTAAAGCTATAGACGCAAAGGCTAAACAAGGAGGCTGAAGGAAGCAGGGACCAGGAATCATAAACACAAAGGAGCTGAAGAGCAGAGACAAACTAAAAATGGTGAACAAACTGAAAACACAGGCCTGGGCAAAAAAACCCAAGGCAATATAAACCTGCAAAATAATCAGGACATGGGACACGAGAAATACAAGGGAAGGGTGAATACACAAGGGAACACAAGGACAGGAAGCTCACATGACAATGCTAATCCTATTTTAACCGTTTTATCTTTTCACATAAAAAGTTTATATTTAAAACCGATGTGTCACCAAATGACGTGCATTGTGTCGAAGGGAGAAGGGCATTTTGGCGTTCACATAAGCCACAAGTGCAGAGTTTTAACTGTAACAATACAAAACCAGGACAGTTGTTTTTCAGGGTACTACAAAGTACAGCTCGTTTTAACTATAGTACGTTTTGTACAAAAAGATATGTACTACAAACGTGCCACCAAAAGAAGTGAATTGTGTAAAAAGGAAGAAAGACTTTGGGAACTATCACATAGGCCATAAGCGCCAAATTAAAGAAAAATACAAAAAAAGCTTCTTAATGATAATAAAAATGGCTTTTTTTGGTGTGGTACTTCAGAATATGACTCTTTTTGATTATTTTATCATTGGTACTTTATAAAATGATTATATTTACCACAGAAGTGCCACAGCTTTGAAAAAGACTGGAAAATGAAGCGAGTGTGTGCTGAGGAGAGAAGGACCGTTGGGCTCGTTCACGTACAGCACATGCGCAGAGTTTAAATTTACACTAAATCTCTGTAATCATCACAAAAAAGAAATATTCTGTAAAAAACAACACAAAACAAAATAATTCCCAAGTATTAGTGCTGTTAAATTACGTATTTTTTTTTTTTTACAGTGTAGAAACACAAGGGAAAGGTGATCACGACCAAAGGAACACACGGACAGGAAGAATGAGAAGAACACAATCAGGAACCAAAACAAAACACAACACTGAACCAGGCACTTGTTACAGTCTGGACTCACCCACCCTACGGCATTCAGACGTAATGAGAGTACACTCAGCTGACTGTCTCCCAAAACAACGGCAGACCTGCTTTTATCCAAAAGCATAGAGAACTCAGTAAACAATTAGCCATTGATTCAACGTTGAAATAACGTAATGACTGCCGTCTAATCAACGTTCTCTTGAGGTTGAAAATGAAAGTTGAAAAGACGTCCAAACACAGACATTGAAAAGACGACTATTAGACGTATTTTGGATGTCCGTTGACGTTATTAATTGGTCCCGAAATAAGTTACTTATATAAAACGCATTTTGGACGTCCACTGACGTTATCGATTGGTCACCACTTAACTAACTTATTAAGATGGAATTTGGACGTCCATTGACGTTTAAAACATGTCCTTGACGGACAGACTACATTTAGACCTATTTTGAACGTCCAGGGACGTTCCTTGTTTACTGTGAATTAAACCATGTAAACAGACCCCACGAGACGAGAACGAGAGCGGAAGGAAGTGAGAACACAAACCACACAGCATCTGTGAATACACCAGTTACTAGAGTGATTATAGTGGAGGTAGAATCATCTATTTTCAACAGATCAATAAATAAATCGATTTCATTACATAAATTCCTTAAAGTATAAATGAAATCTTAAACTATTTGCGTAGCGCCCCAAGACCTCTGCCTTTAGACTTCCCTTCGTTTGTTAATTCATCAATCTGTCCCTTTTTGAATGCACCTTTAATTCTCTTTTGAGACTGACTTCCAGCTCCAGAACATGAGCTGAGTAACAGCCAAGCAATCACCCAGCTCCTGACCTTCTGACCTCTGGCCCTGCCCAACAGCCCCAATGCCAAGAGCAAGTGTGGAGTGATTGATTTTTCCTTAAATGTGGCCCTTTTCAGGGCCCTGGGTTTGATTCTGATCCGGTTAAGGGCTCTGGGGTTGCTGAAAAAGTCCTGTTTTCTGTAATAAACTCAGCTGTGAGCTTGATATTTCTCATCTTGATGTTGAAGCGCCGATGGCAGCCAGCCATGAAACTGATGGAGCTCTGATGTATTATTTCTATTCAAACGCATTCTGTGGAACAAAGGACACAGTTATTGGTTTAACCCTATAGCAGCCACACACTGAAGACATTTCTGCTTTGCATATCTACAAAAGACCTCATAAAATACAGCCGTATGATAGAAGAGCTGAGGCCATAAACAACTTCAGTAAATGCTTCTGTAAACTATAGAAAACAAATAAATAAATATTAGCTTTAAAAAGTGTGTCTGATCCACTCTACACCAGCACAACACACACTAACACACCACCACCACGTCAGTGTCACTGCAGCGCTGAGAATGACCCACCACCACATCACACCTGCTCTGTGGGGGTCCTGAGGGCTGAGGAACAGGGGGAAAGGGGGTTAACAAAGTATGCAGAGCAACTGATGGGCTATTGTCTGTGACTGTATAAATAGAAAGTGCATCTATATGGTCATTATTTTGATATTTTAAGACTGCTGGGTTCATACTGAACATTGGGAGCCGTGTCCTAATGGTTAGAGCAGAGGGCTGAGGGCTAAAAGGTCTTTGGTTCGATTCCTGCGAGCGGCAGGAAAATGAGGGGCAGTGGGAGTGAAGGAATAGCACTGTTTTCCTCCATCAGTCCACGGCAAAGGAGCCCCTGAGCAAGGCACCGAACCCACAACAGCTCCCGGGTGCCGAGGATGGCTGCCCACTTGTCTGGGTGTGTGTTCACAGCCCCTAGTGCACTAGTGTGTTTGTGTGTTCACTGCCAATGAGGGATTAAGTGCGGAAGACGTTTTGTTGTACAATGACAAAATAAATACTCATTTCATACATATAAAAGATAGTACATGGCTTCCACATATGAGTAATTTCTCACAGATACTTTATACAATGAGTTGAAGAATGGCTACCTTCTTGTGTAACAGAGTTACGCGTTGCATTTCTTAATTTCAGTGGCAGTGTGTGTTCAGTGACAGTCCTCCTGAGCCCATGTAGCTATATCTATCACATGCAGAGCTCCAGAACCATCTGGAGCTTATGGAGAGAAGAGGAAATAATACCAGAGAGTAGGAAGTAAACTCCTTGATAAATGAGTTTATATTTACAAAATACAGTGGACATGTTCATTCATTGCCGGTAACCCTTATCCAGTTCAGGGTCGTAATGGGTACGGAGCCTACCCGGAATCACTGGGCGCAAAGTGGGAATACACCCTGGAGGGGGTGCCGGTCCTTAACAGGGCGACACACACACACTCACAATTACAGACAAGAGTCTCCAATCCACCTACCAACGTGTGTTTTTGGAGCGTGGGTGGAACCCGGAGCACACGGAGGAAACCCACACAGACAAAGAGAGAACACACCACACTCCTCACAGACATTCACCCGGAGGAAGCCAACGCAGACACAGGGAGAACACACCACACTCCTCACAGACAGTCACCCGGAGGAAACCCATGCAGACACAGAGAGAACACACCACACTCCTCACAGACAGTCACCCGGAGGAAACCCACGCAGACACAGAGAGAACACACCACACTCCTCACAAACAGTCACCTGGGACTCGAACCCACAACCTCCAGGACCCTGGAGCTGTGACAGAGACACTTCCTTCTCCTGTGAAGTTACTCTTTTGGGAGATGGGAGTGGTTTTAATTGGTCAGTGATGAAATATGGTCGAGAAATTCCTAATGAAGTTGCTCCTATAGTGCATGATGTGGAGCAATGGGTTAAACAGAGACTGGGATAAATATTTCGGGAAAAAATACATAACTAGCAGAAACTTGTACATGAGGAAACTAATGGAAATGGATAATTGCAATCTCACTTTACTCGCCTTAGGGTCAAATGCCTCTTAGAAATGGTATAATTGGCAAGAACTATTATTCCCAATAATTACCCTGCTCTGTCCAACACTGGACACAATCTCAGACCCTGGGGGGTTACTATACACAGCTCAGGACTTAAATGAATGGATTTATAACATGAAACTCCTCAGGCCACGATTATTCTCTGGTCAGAACTCTTCAATCCCTGTGGCTTCTTTATTTGTAGCTTTGTGACAGTAACATTTACTGAAGTACAAGGTTTTCTGAGACATTTGATTGGTATCAGAGAATTCCCTAAATATCACATTAGTAAATTAATAAAGACATCCACCTTTCTCTTTAGTCTCTTTCTGTCATATTTTCTAATCCTCAGTCCTGTGTGTGTGTGTGTGTGTGTGTGTGTGTGTGTGTTGTCGCTGCCTGTATTTTGATGGTGTGTGGCTGAGTGTGTGACTAATATTTATCCAATCATTTGCCGTCTAATCTTCCTCTCTATTAACTCTGAGCTGAGACTGGAAGCTGGAGGCTTTGGGCAGGGAATCTCACTGAAGGAAATGTATCGTAACAGCTCTGATAAGAGGAAGATCATCTCTAGTGGAAGGATCACCCTTTCAGCTCTCACAAGCCTCTTCATTCTGCTGTGAAATATGTGGAAAAAGAGGGAAGCCTTTAAAAAGGATCAAATCAACGGGAAGAGAGGGATGGAGATGCCAAGGCACTCCCTCGGAGGCTTTTCATCACCGAAGCTTTCGTTCTCCCGTGTCACGTAATGAGCACAACAGCCATAAAGTACGATCTGTAACGGATCAGTTTCTCATTAACTCACCGGAAATACAAACTGATAACCTTCTTATCACCTTCTGGAGCGTTAATCAAACTCTGTTGAGTTACACTGGGCCTTGTAACACAGGTTTAACTGAAGGAATCCCGTGTAGTGATGAAACCAGCTCAGATTTAGGTGCAATTCAGTGAGACAAGCACCGCACAGAGTAACTTATCTGCATAGGACACGCCTCAATTTCCTGAAACATGCCCTAATTCCAGCTTCAAGTCTTAATCTTAAAATCAATTAATCAATCTTCGGATAAAACTGAGTGTTAGCCGTATTTACATTTAATTTAAAAACCTGATCTGTGCCTCAAACACTTCAACGCTGCAGTACGTCTCGACTTGAAACCCCATTCTTAAACTCCTGTGGGAGGAAAGCATCAGTAGCATTAACTTGTGCTGACACTCAGATGGTGAAACAATCTTACGCTGGCCTTTTCTGGTCAAAACAGGAGTGTTCCCACAGCCTCCCATGGTCCAAACAGCAGCATCCCTCACTGTCTTCAACCACAGATCACATCCTGCTCTTATTAGTAGCATCTTGAATGTTCTTGAAATATTTTGAATGGTTTCTCTTTCCCAGGTCTCAGCGCTGAGTGCAGTATGGTGCTGCATTTCTGTTTCTCTTATGTATTTCTCTCTAAACAGGGACTGCTTTGACTCCTGTATCTTGCAGGGTCTTAATTCAGTGTTGTTCAGGCTCTAATCCGATCTGCTCTGAGGATGCGCTCTACAATTACACAAGCAAACCTATCTTGGAAAATGTAAAACATTAACAAATATTTACTAAAATCATTTATAAATGAACCAAGAGCAAACAAACCTCTGCATCCTGATTGGAGGTGGAAAAAGACCGAACGTTAGCTGTAAAATTTAGCTTTTGTTTATCGACATTAAAATTGGGCTCCATTGGTTCATACCAAGCATTAACTCAACGAGTTCTGAGACCCGAGTCTTTGTGAAGGTAATCTCACTGAAACCACAATCATCAGCCAAGCTACATGTGGCCTGTGGAGCTACGGGGACAGTGCAATCCATCCACAGACCCTATTAGCTGGGTTAGAGTTAAGACTGGGGTATATTTACCCTCAAGCTCATGTGCCGGAGCTTTGATAAAAGCCATGTCCACAGGGCTATCAGGGAATCAATACTGCGGGGTAGTAATGGTAACCTGAGTAGACTTCATATGGGAATGAATTGCAGTATTATGTCTTTGTTTTCTTCCATTTCCCAGAGCCCATTTCAAGTGTTCCTGAACCTGGTGCATCACTGTGCAAGGAAAGAGTGGCTCTAGCAGTGGTACATTAAAATGCAGGGTGTCTGGGTTGATGAAGGCATGGTTTAGCATATTAAATACCACGCAGAGTGTAGTTGTGCTGATCTCTGCTTTGAGAACAAAGAGTGAAAGCATTTGCCAAATAAACAAACACAGCAAATATACTCAGACATTAGAACCCGAGATTTTGTCTATGCACCGACAGTACTACAGACACTAGAAAAGCAAATAACAAACATTCTCCTAAACCAAATAATGGCATTTTACTCCATAAATTACTTTAATAATCAGTTATTCATTTTAAATGGGAGATAACAGCTTATAAACAGTGTTAAATACTTATAAAAACAAGGAGATATCAGTCAAAGACCTAAAGAATAACTCCTGTGGAGCTGGAGATATTGCTTCATAACTGGTGTTAAAATAACAAAGAACCTACATTACAGAGATATCCCATAAACACTATGCAAAAAGGCCTCTTTCAGTGAATGCCTTAAAGTGTGCATCTGGAGCCCACCAACCCACACACTGTGAAACAAGGACTCCCAGTCTGTTTTCCACGAGCTGACAAAGTCAGAAGGCATGGGATAAAACAAGCCATTGGGATTTTTGTGCTGTTTATACATTAAAATACACTTTAGAATCGCCCCGCCCCCTCGCCTGAATCTGTCACAACGATGGACCCACGCAAATATGAGGTTAAACGCAGCAAAATAGACACAACAAGTGCAGAGAAATAATAGCACTGAGTGAAAACAGAGAAAACGAGAACAGAGAAGAAAGAGAAAAAATGAGCAAAAACGGCTAAAAACCAGAGCTTCTGCTCCTCGCTCCTCACTGCTGTGCGCTCGGGTCGGGGTGAACAATGAGCAGCTCATTATCATTTAAAGGAACAGGTGCTGAAAGCGGGTGTTCTGAACAGGACTGTTTACAGGCAGTGTTTATATAATCGCGCATGAATGTGTAGATGCTGCATCTGTATTCTGATGCATTCAGATAAATGTGTGTCCATTGTAGTATCCAGACCACTCTGCAGATTCTTAACCAAACTCCAACCCTCACTTTCACTGGATCTGCATCAGATGTTATTAATGACGCTGGAGCTTCCTCGTTAATTAAATCTCACCAGGTGGACTGTAAGTGTGATCGGGGTTGGAGGTAATCTCCAGGATATTACCTGCCAAGTGCAGCCAAAGTGGAGAGGCCATTATTTTAGCTCTTGTTATCATTATCCTAAAGACGAACTTTCTTCCCCCTGAGTGGCAGAACTCCACTGTTTCCTTTAATCAGGAGAGCGTGGGGATTAGAAAATGATTTATAACCACTATGAGGAGGAAGGGCAGAAGCTGAACTGAGAACTTTCCCCTCTCTTAATCAGAGGAGATGATGGGAAAAGGCTAAATATAGTGGCTGAGTGAAAGGACCACTTTGACAAACCACAGCATTCAGCGCCACACAACTCATCGCATCATCAGGCAAGAGTCATGTCTCCGTTTGTTTATTTGTGAGGGGTAAACTTACAGAATCATTTCTATGTGGAGTTCATGACTTCATTTAAATACTGTGACCTTGTTAATCAATTTGAGGCAATGCGTAAAGGTTCAGGTGGTTTTCATTTGGAAAAAAATGGGATATTTAGAATTGTAGTGCCATCACATCCTGATATACTCTGAAGAGAAATAAAGGAAAAGCAAGAGCCAGCAGCAGAAGGAGAAAGAGAAACTACTGAGATATTAAAAAGACACTACACAGAAATTGAGGGGGAACTCTGTGAAAGTCTTTGCTAATTCTTTATTTTTACACTCCGTATCAATCGAATAGCAGTACGTAATGAGGTTATTCTTGTTAGATTTGGGAGGGGGTTGCTCTTGGAGCTCCCCCTAGTCTAAAATCAGTGGGGAAGGGGTTTTCCTACCCTCCTCTAAAAGTTACATAGTGCACATTCTGCAGTGCTGAGGCCAGGGTAGAAACCACAGACTCTGTTCTCTCTTTTAGAAGTAAGTGCTGCATCACAATGGTTGTGAAAATGTAAGTTTATGGTAAAAATACTGCGTAGTATTCCTTGAAGGTGAACTTGCTAGCTGTAAGCAGACGAGAAACAGACCTCTTCTAGAAATGAGAGTAAATTATCCAAAGCCTAGCTCCCTCTAATCTCAGAGGTCCGGATTATCCTTCATCATTTCACTTTGAAGGTGTTCTGTTTGCAGAAAATTAGATGTGATTTTAAGAGTTACATCCAGGAAAACAGCCCCAGAACACCACCTTTACTCAGTGCGAGGGTTCATTAGAGAATAACGTCGCTGTAAAACCTGCTCCTGATACGGAACCTCATCATCAGGGAAAAACAGACATCAGAGAAGAGCAGAAAAAGCAATCAGGAGAGGGGAGGATGTAAAGGTCTTTTCACACAGGGTACGTTTTTTTTTTTACACAAGTTTTTGGTCTCAGCTCTGAAATCATGAGAAGAAGAAGAGATTATATTTATTTTATAACTAGTTCTCAGTGTGTTGGTTATGTTTTAAGTATGTGTTTTACTATGAAGGAGACGAACTGTTCAGTCGCCGCCATCCTGCTCCTTTCTTTGATCTGTAACCATGACAACAGTGCTCTGATTGGTCGGTCTGACTTTAACGCATCCATAAATTCAAAGTCTGATGCAACATCGCACTCCGTCAGTTTCGGACTCTGCGTGAAAGACACCGTGTGTTTGTTTTCAAAACTGGACATGCGTAAAAATCGGACTTGTTGTGAAAATGCCTCAAGACTAAAAGGGGACTGATGAGGGAATGTGAAGAGAATCTTTCATTGATAGAGATAGATTAATTCATCCATTCAACAACCTGATATGCACTCCACCGGATCTGTAAGGTAAAGGGATATTGTTGATGTGGTGGACTATTTTCAGTCCAGCAGTGACACTGAGGGGTTTAAAAACTCCAGCAGCACTGCTGTGTCTGATCCACTCGCACCAGCACCACATCAGTGTCACTGTGCCAGTCTGTGAGACACTCCTCCCTCATTGGTCCACCTTGTAGATGTAAAGTCAGAGACAGGAGCTCATCTGTCACTGCACAGTGTGTGTCGCTCGTCCTCTAGTCCTTCATCAGTGACACAGGACGCTGTCGGCTGGATGTTTTTGGTCGGTGAACTGTTCTCGGTCCAGACACTGAGGAGTTTAAAAACTCCAGCAGCACTGCTGTGTCTGATCCACTCTACACCAGCACAACACACACTAACACAGTGGATCTGAAACTCCCTGAAGCACTGAAGAACAGGGTGAATGGAGGCTAACAAAGTATGCAGAGTAACAAATAGCCTGCAGTTGGTTATTGTAAAACAGTCAGTGGTGGAGCTGATCAAGTGGACATTGAGTGTAGGAGCATGGAGATGCTTTTATATGTTGGCTGATCGGTGTGTGTATATATCCTTGAGTGTCCAAAGACTATACATCCCTTTTAAAATAACTCCCACCCAGAACACAACAGAAAAGTGAACCAATATTTAACACTTTCAAATGAGGAGATATCGGAAATCAATCACACTCTGGTTCAGAAGAAATAGTACACAGTAGAAAAATGTTAATAATTAATGCATGAAAGCGCTAAACCTTCTGCACATATTCCAGCACACGAAGAGCATCTGGAGGAGTCGGAACAGACTGAAGAATGTGAACAGAGCTGTGAGTGAAGGAGCTTTAAGAGTGGGGCAGGAGACCCCCGCAGAGGTCATTCAATAAAGCTGTGGTTTTTAAACAATTATAGTGTCCTTGAGGGTCCAAGGATCAGGCTGGATGCAGAGGTTATCGATTATGCCGAGTGCTGTCTCAGAGCATGGAGCTGAATATGGGATTGTCCTCTGGGAAATACGTGGTCCGGATGTGGTGGAGTGTAGTCCGGAAAGCCCAGATCGGCATTCCTAACAAGCCCAGAGCCAGGGAGCGTCCTTGGAACATCGGGATAAATTTACACAGATTAAAATATCAGCACCGACAGCAGACTTCAAACGAGAGCACCACCCTGTCCTTCATCATCCAACATCTGAAATGAAGGGAGTTAATCATCGGTGCGTTCCTATTTGCCACAGTAAAACATTTCTACTCTTCTGGGAAGACTGTATTTTAGATGTTGGACAATTTGCTGTGAGGATTTGATGGCAGCTACAGAAACAGTGAAGTCCTGTGCTGATGTGGGATGATGAAATCTGAACAGCGCTCCAACTCATCCCAATGGTTTTAGATGGAGCTCCACAGAGTTTCACAGTGCAACGTTAGGAGACTTCATTCCATTCTAGCAGACACTTGGCTTTAAGTAGAATCATGTGCAGCTGCTTCATAGCATCCCGTCTATTTCTAAAGTGGCGATTGTTTCATCTGTGCTACTGAGCAAAACAAAAATGACACTCATTCACCACAGTAAGTAATCCCTTATCCAGTTCAGGGTTGAGGTGGGTCCGGAGCCCAGGAGGGGGCACCAGGCCTTCATAGGGTGACACACACTCACACCTACTGACACTTCTAAGCTTCCAATCCACCTACCAGGGAGAACACACCACACTCCTCACAGACAGTCACCCAGAGGAAACCCACGCAGACACAGGGAGAACACACCACACTCCTCACAGACAATCACCCGGAGGAAATCCACGCAAGACACAGGGAGAACACACCACACTCCTCACAGACAGTCACCCGGAGCGGGAATCAAACCCACAACCTCCAGGCCCCTGGAGCTGTGTGACAATGTTGTTATAATGAATTAATTAATTCTATAATTTACAAACATGCTGTTTAAAAGTTTGCATCAAACAAAAACTTTAAAAAAAACTTTAAAAAAATTACCCAATGCAATATCTTACATAATTGATATCATTTAAAGCAAGTAAGATACAAAACAATGTAAAATCAGTTAAAGTAGTTCTTTAAAGTAGTTAAAGTAGTCCAAGACGAAAAATCTAATATAAACCAACTATATAAAATGGAAAAAAAATGATGAAAAGTCAAAATGTAAGATGAATAATGAATAAATAACAAAGCGAACAGCAATGTTCAGGAATCACTAAAGTCATAACGAATAAAACAAATAGCAAAAGTTAATAAAGTAAAATGGAAACAAAAATAGACCGGAATCATATAAAAAGTGTTAATTAGGTAAAGACAAAATTGATAATTCTGGAGAACTACTCACAACCAAATGAATCCCTCTCCCTTTTCTTTTTGTTCAGAAACGCCTCATCTTTTAAGGTGGAGCAGTGTGTGAGAGTAAAAAGTGACTAACTTTTAAGGTGGAGTGGTGTGTGAGTAAGAAGCGACTGTATCTTTTAATGTGGAGCGGTGTGTGTGAGTAAGAAGTGACTGTATCTTTTAATGTGGAGCAGTGTGTGAGAGTAAAAAGTGACTAACTTTTAAGGTGGAGCGGTGTGTGAGTAAGAAGCGACTGTATCGTTTAAGGTGGAGCGCTGTGTGTGAGTAAGAAGCGACTGTATCTTTTAAGGTGGAGCGGTGTGTGTGAGTAAGAAGCGACTGTATCTTGTTGGTGTCTGAAGTGAAAATTGTCTGTAAGTGCTTATTCACTGTTTGAATTCCCACAGAAACTCATGTGTAACTCGAGCTGTTTAGTTTTGTAGCACTTTCGCTCTGTGTTTACTTTCATGCAGTTAGCGCTCTCCTGAATCCAGTTCCACCTTAAGAAATATAACTTTTTTGCTGTGGGTAACATCACAGCATGATTTTTTTTTTTTAATGTCACATACATACCCTTTAATTATAATTAGAGTCAGCTCAGTTGGACGTTTGAAAGGGGTATATAACCCTTGATCACCGGTCTGCACCCGACAGAGAACGGACAGCCGGCACAGGCTCAGGGCCCGAGCACGTGGATTAGAGAGCTGGATTTAAACAGGAAGTGTTTAGACAGAGTTGTGTTCGAGCCGTGTGCAGTAAGAGTTCGGTCAGTCATTTCTGCTGCTCTCTGAGTCATCTGTGGATCATCAGAGAAGAGCAAGCTGCGATTAAACAACACAGAGTGACTCAGAGAGGCCATTACTCACTAAAACATCCAGTCAACTGCCCAGGGCTCAAATGTCAGCAGCGTCAGTCAAACACACCTCGGAAACAACAGCATCCACAGCCTCCTCACGGAAACCATGCTGTCGTTCACTCAGCTCAGGGGGGGGCACAGAGGAGACACTTTGTGGGACGTGTAGAGTCCAAACTTTCAGACTATTTCATATGTCCAACCTTAATCCATGGTGATTGAGTTCAGTAATAAAAGGTGCACCTGGTTTGGACACGATACTCCGGAGCAACTGCACATGAGCCTAAAGTCTCCAGGCTCAGCCCCAAGTGTGAGGCACAGGAACTTTTTTCTCTGCAGTGATGGAGGAAACCCATTCAGACACAGGGTCAACACACCACACTCCTCACAGACAGTGATTCGATGAGATCTGAGCCAGGACCCCGAGACCCTGCAGATGTGAGAGTCACAGAGTAGAAGTCGATGATGCACTTTTATAAAACTAAAGCGGTCCTCGTTTACAGTGTGATTTTATTCTGTGAAAGGTTGGGGGTTCCTCTGTGTCTCGTTTCTGTCTGAGGAGCTTCGGGGACAGAGCGAGAGGACGTGAGATGTGTCTAATGCCTCAAACCCCACGAGTCCATAGAGGACTGGAAAAAAGGTTATTTTTATAAATAAAAGCTGTGTGAGAAGGAGGTTCTCTGTGTGCCATATGCCCAGAGTCCAGAGGGAAAACACAACTGGCCGTGGTCCCAAAGGAACAGAGGGAATATCTCTCTCCCTCTCTTTATATCTCTTAAACACATCCCTCATATTACTACGGCACCTCCCCCTCCCCCACCTCACGCATTTAATTTAGACCTCTAAACTGACCTCAGTTATATATTTATAAAACAGCATTTTATGCTTTGCAGAGGCCAAAGAGGTTCAGTTGTTCAGTGTGTGTACTAATTCCTAAGGGGTTTGGGAGACTACCAACGAACATAGTGAAACAATACCACACATTTTGAGAACACGATAAAATGAGCAGTTCTGATCCTGCTCCACTTCTAACATCAAGTGCAGAAATTTTAGGAAGGCCCCGCCCCCTCTGAGTCTGTCCAATCACAGTGCTAGATTTTAAGATGAGGTTAAACTCAGCAAAACAGAACGAACGAGCGCGGAGAAATAAGAGCACTGAGTAAAAACGGAGAAGAAAGAGAACAGAGCAAAAAAGGAAGAGCTTCTACTCCTCGCTCCTCACTGCTGTGCGCTCAGGGTTGGGGTGAACAGTGAGCGGCTCATTATCATTTAAAGGAACAGGTGCTTGAGGTCTCTCTCTTATCGCAGGCTGTGGGAATCTCGTGTCATATTCAAATGTCACAGCGGGAGAACGAGGAATAAACTCGAAAAGGTTCAGCACCCAGCATATTAATGTTCTTTTTACAAAAGCATTAAATTACAAACGTTTCAGCTCCCGGCTTCAGGAAAGACCCAGCAGTTTAGCTCCAGTTTTACTTCATATCCACATCAAAAAACGGGAGACCACCACTCAGAGAAAATGAAAAAAACACGAAACCTCTAAAAGGAAATTGAAAAATACCTAATTAAAAAGCTTACATTATTTTCCTCTAAGAGCTTTTGAAAATATCCCCATTCAGACAAAAACGATTGCATTATCATTCCAGTCCAGTAGGGGGCTTAAATAGGGATGTTAAAACACCACAAAGCATTAAACACAGAGATTTAATCCCAAATTACTCCATGCTCCATAAGTAGTCACTACACAAGTCCTGAAATCTTAAATTGTGAATAACATATTTGTAATAAAACATTTCTATTTATTCATTTGTGTGGATGTGAACTCTAGTGCTGTCTGTGTGTGTACAGTGTAGTTTATGACTTGATGTAGTTCACTGTAGAGGGAGCGAGTTTGAGGAGCTGTTTGAATTTTAGCCAGAAACAGACAGACATTGTGACCTCACCGTTTTCAAAAAGCTCAGTCTGATACTCAGTGCACAAACCTATCCTCACCATCAGGATTCTGCCAGTTCTGATTGGCTCTCTATACATCCGCATATATGCACATCAGTGTATGTTCTTGCACTGGTATTGGTCCTTCTACGTCATGCCAAAATAGCAGACTTGTGATTGGTCATTCTGCGTGTCAGTCAAATGTCGTTTCATGCAGTCGTAGGCAGTCGTAGGCCACATTAAAGTCGCTAAAAGGCACCAGCCTCTCTCTAGAAACTACTACACCACTGACAACTGAGCATTTAAAATACATTGATTTTCAGTCACCTACAACTATCCAGATACAATTGGAAGGGGTCTTTAAAGTGGGGAACATTTTGGCGAATGATGCAGGAGCAGGGAGGCCTTGCCCTTAAGCAGGGGAACACCTCACAGCCTGCAGAAATGGAATGTGCAACCGCATACATCTAAAACATAGACCAACCATGTAGGAGTGTTTCTCAGAGTGGACAGTGAGGGCACTCGGGGTTTAAAAACTCCAGCAGTACTGCTGTCTGATCCACTCGCAACAACACAACACACACTAACACACCACCACCACGTCAGTGGTCCTGTGTGGTCAGTGAAGCAGAGAGAATGGACAGCGAGAGTAAAAGCAAAACGTGTTTGTGTTGTAAACGTGCAATCTCGTGGTCATTATATGTGCTCATAAAACTGCATAATACAATGGCCACTCATTGTGGACACGTTTGATGGATTGAGTCCAGAGCCACAGCGACCCTGAGCGGGATGAAGCAGTTACAAAGGATTTGTGGCTGGAGCTTTATTAAGCATTGGGTCTATGTTGCTGTCCTTGCTGATGTTATGAAGCCAAATCATACATTTCAGGCTTTTGAAAATATCGCCCATTAAACTCTCTCTCACTCTCAGCCCTAACAGGCAGAGGTCAGTTCGCACAGATGCAGCGACAACAAAATTGATCAGTACCAAGAAAAATAGGGTGTATCCACTTCACCTCCCTTGACCCTGAGAGCTGACCGTATGCAAATGTGATGCAGTCCTGTGTCTGAAACTAGCCGCTGAAGCCTGTGCACCTCTGCCCTGCCACACTGCTGTTTTATGGATGATCAGACTGAGGTTTGGAGTAAGAACCCATCGCTCTAGACCCTTGCTTAATATAAACACCATGTTTCCAACCTGATGTGTGTCAGTCCTTGTTAGAAGTTAGTTTTTCAGCAGCTGTTAAGGCTGATGTATGATTGTTGTGGTTGTTGCCGACACAGTACGAGAGCAGCAGCAGTGTTATGGGCTGACCTGCTGTTGACCCGTCCTTAATAAGGTCCACTGCACCTGCCACCATCTCGGCTCGATGTACCTCAACATAAACCATCAAGCTTCTGCCTAAGAGCTGCTCCAGCACTCCTGCATTCGCTGTCGGCCGGGAAATCACCTGCTGGCCTCGTCCTCCAGCTGTTTCATCTGGAGGAGTCGGAGGCAGTTTTTGGGCGGTTAGGCGGCTCGGTGAACGTGATGATATCGAGGGAGACAGTTCCAGCTCTCTACAGCTTCAGCTCTCTCTAAAATCCTGCAGCCTTCTGCCAGGAGCCACTCAGTTTACTCTGTCATTTCTAAACATCAGCGTATATCCACTGAAAACCCTCACACTTCCACACTCCCTCTTCTGAAACGAAGGGCGGTTACAGCCTCTGCTTTTCCAGGAAGGCCTGGCACTGCCTTCTGGAACATTTCTGTGAATGTTTGATGTCATTAATCCTCATAAATTGTGCTTTTCCACGGCATGCTACCTACTCTGTGGTTGTACCCACAATGGTACAGAAATATACCTTAAATTAGGGAACATAAATGTGCCTTCTTTTATTTGTAGATTTTAAAATTGTGTTGATCTCATACCCCATGACTTCTGTTGTTTTATTCTCCACAGTTGTATAATAAAAGATTACAGAGATCCCCCTCTCCTTCTGGAGAAGAGAATGTAATGAACCTTTAGGGAACACAACTGGACTTTAACACCACTGCTGTACCTTTAAAGATACACTCCACTGTCTGTACTTTTAGTGACCAGTAATGATATTTATTAGTGACAGTTAGTCCCTGTTCTCTCGTGGTTCAGAGCGAGTCGAGTAGGGACTAAACCGTGGCGTGTAAATTTTGCAGAGCGCTGATCGTCCAGAGAGAGTCGTCACTCTACGCCACGCAACGCAGACGACCAGCACCAACTCTCCATCTGTAAAATCTCCAGCTGCAGCAGAGATCACATTTGTTTTTATCCGACTCACGACGGCAGCTCGTAAAATTACGTCGTGGTCTTTTGAAGAGGTTCAAACGCTCCTTGGAGTTGTGGGGGAGCTCTGGGAGTGGAAAATCAACCAGGGACCAGAGAGTAGAGCTAAGAGTAAACTGCCAAAATATTAATGACCCAAAATTTTACCAGAAGGATTACATAGCATTCCATCTCTGCAGTGAATATAGCTCCACAATGCTGGGACTTTATACCCCTCCAACACACTTGACATGGGGTATGAAGACATTAGATAACTCTTTATAGGGGAGTCTTTAAAAGGGGATTGATATATTCACATTACTACACACTCAGTTTAGTGGGACTGACACACTCCACATGATTCATAGACCACACACGTTATGATTAAATTAACACAGTCCTCACACTGAGAGGAATACACTCTCATTAGTTTTCAGTGTTAAAGAGAGAGACCAGGACACAGCAATCCCCTAAAAATGTATCCCACCACTTGGAATTGTACATTCTCATTTCTGGGATTAGTACACTCCTAAAGGTGGGATTAGTGCACTGCCGATATTGAACTCGATACATATTGTGTAGTTGGAATAGTATGCTCTCAGTGTTGGGATAATTACACTCTAGTAGCTGGGATTAGTAAAAGCCCTTAGCTGGGATTAGTGCACTTCCCTAAATGGGGTTGTTATAAATGCACTCCAAAGAGAGGACAAACCCAGATAAAGCCGAACAGAGCCCAAACACTCCACATTGAGAAGAAATACAGCAGCAACGGCCGTGAAAAACAAGCACATCAGCGTCCGATAATCATTCAACACGCCACAATCACACGTCTGATCTCTTTCCATGCACTGTACAGTGTAAAAGATTTCAAAAAACACACGAGGAGTGTCTTAAAAGCAGTCTGTCACTGGGACACAGCGATCCCCAGGAGGAAAAAAGAATTCTCACTGAACTCACCAAAAGATGCTTTTCATTCGCTGAAGGTCATGGATTGGTCCACTCCAGCTTTTGGAGTTAAATCCATGTGGATTCTCAGGTGAAAACGATATTCAATAAAGTGTATTGATCGGTTAAAAATGTTTACTCTCCACAGACTGGGACTGGTACACACTCATCTCAACTCAGCTTTCTCATCCCAAACCACACCCAGAGACTTACAAGCAAAGACTTTACAACTTCATAAGAATGATATAAACATGAGCGTGTTCACTGAGGGCCAGGGTTTGATGCAGGGATTATTTGAGAACCTCTCAGATTTGGATTAAAACACGTGTTGTTGAGATTGCCAAATTTTTGAGGTTACCCCACATTCTCATTGCTGGAATTAACACACTCTCATTGTTGGGATAAACACCCACACGTTTTTGAGATTACTCCCATCCCGTTATCGGGATTACCACACAGATTCACTCATTGCTGGGATTAACACAAGCACACTCACTTGTTTGGGATTATCACACACTCTTATTATCGGGATTAACACACCCCCTACAGGATTAACACACACTATCATTGTTGGCATTACACGGCCATGTCATGACACTGTTGTTGATGGTATGGAGATTAGCTCACAGTTTTATTGTTGGAATCACCACACACTAACTTTCAGGATTAATACAACACACTGACTGTGATTAACACACACTCTCATTGTTGAGATAAACACATTCACATAGTTGAGGTTAACACATTCTTGTTATTGCGATTAACATACCCTCACTTTGTTTAGATTAACACACACATTGGGATTAACACTACCACACTATCGTTGGGATGAGCACACACTCGTTGTCGGCATTAACAAACATTCATTTTTCTGGTTTAACACATTTTTGTTGTTGAGATAAACACACTCTGTGCAATAAACACACCTTCGTTGGAATAAAACACTAATTACACTGATTACCACACACTCGTTTTTGAGAATAAAAAGCACTCATTGTTGGGATTAACACCCACTTTTTTCCTTGGGATTAACAGCCACTTTTTTTCCTTGGGATGAGCACCCACGTGTTGGCAATGAACAAACAGTGGTTTTTGTTGTTTGTTTTTTTTTTTTTGTACTAAACCACATTTGTTGAACACACACTCATTAGAAAACACACACTCATTGTTGGAATTAACAAACTCATTATACATATTACCACCATCTCTCATTGTTGAGAATAAGAGACATTCATTGTTTAAATAAACACCCATTGGTTTTTGGAATTAAGTCTCATTTGGGATCAAATCACACTGATTATTGAAATGTAAACACTTGTTGTTGTGATTAACAAACACTCATTGCTGAAGTAAACACTTCTTTCTGAATTAACACACACTCATTGGTGGGATGATGAAACGCATTTTGGGATAAGCACATATTCATTGTTGGGATTTACATCGTCATTTTTGGGATTAAAAAAAAAACACACTCAGTGTTGGGATTAAAACTTTCTTGTTGTTGGGACACAAACAGACATTTGGTATTAAGATATTTGTGTTGTTGGGACAAACACACACATTGTTGGAATATGCATACACTTTACTCGGACAAACACACTTTTTTGGGATTAAATGGTTACTGACTTTAAACACACTCTTGTTGTTGGGATTGACACATTTTTTTGTTGTAATCAACTCAAACTCATTGTTGGGATGAACACCCACTTGTTTTGAGATTTACACATTCATTGTTGGGATCAACACACTGTTGGAATATCTCATACCCTTGTTGTTGGGATGTCCACACACACACAGAGAGAGAGACATTTGTGTTGTTGGGACAAACACACTCTGTTGGCTGGGATTAACACCCACTTTTTATTTTTTTAAGAGATTATCACCCACTTTTTTTTCCTTGGGATTAACACCCATTTTTTTTGAGAGATTAATACCAACATTTTTTCCTTGGGATTAACACCCTTTTTTTTTCCTTGGGATTAACACCCATTTTTTTGAGAGATTAATACCAACATTTTTTCCTTGGGATTAACACCCTTTTTTTTTCCTTGGGATTAACACCCACTTGTTGGCATGAACAAACAGTTGATTTTGTTGTTGTTTTGTATTAAAATACATTTGTTGTTGAAAAGAACACACACTCATTAGAAAACACACATACATCGTTGGAATTAACAAACTCATTATACAGATTACCACCATCTCTCATTGTTGAGAATAAGAGGCATTCATTGTTTAAATAAACACCCACTATTAACATTAACACAGTCTTATTTGGGATCAAATATGCGTACACTTTACTTGGACAAACACACACTTGATGTTTGGGATTAACTGGTTACTGACTTTTCACACACTCTTGTTGTTGGGATTGACACAATTTTTGAGATTTACACATTCATGGTTGGGATCAACACACCCACTGTTGGAATATCTCATACCCTTGTTGTTGGGATGTCCACACACACACAAAGAGAAAGACATTTGTGTTGTTGGGACAAACACACTCTGTTGGTTGGGATTAACGCACACTTGTTTTTGTGATCACCGTTTTAACACTCACTGGTTTTGGGATTAACACAGACCATCATTGTTGGCATTAGCGCACACTGTTGTTGTTGGCATGAACAAACATATTAAACAGTTTGACTGCTGGGATTAACACACACTATCACTGTCAACACTGGCATAATCAAACACTTGTTTTTATGTAATAACACAAAATGTTGCTGGAATTATCACAACCTTGTTGTACAGCGTAAAAAGTTCAGCTTCATAAACATGAGGAGAAGTTAAAGAGAGAAAACTGGACACAGCGGTCCCCAAGAAAATATCTCACAACTCACCTCTAGAGGTTTCACCATCGCTGAAAATCAGGGACTGGTCCTGAGATTATTACAATATTCACAATAACCTAAGGTTCACATTTACATTCAAAACTGTTTAACCACAATCCCCAAGCTGGGATCAATACCTGGGTCAGGAGGATTACTGCAATAAACTAAATAACCTTCAGCAAAGAAACAACAACAACAACCAACAACAAACGCAGCACAGCATCCAACGATCTGTGTTTACAACCAGAACATACCACAGTCAACTCAGAAACAACAGCAAATTACTGAAACGGCCGTCTCTTCACCTGGCTCACCTTTTTCCTACTCACCCATGCATCCCACCACAAACCAAGTGTCAAAATAAAAGTCCTCTTTTTTGTAGAATTTCTGATTTTTCAAACCAGTCCTCCTCCTCTCTTCTGGAAGCAGCCCTGGTTTCATAATCATAAATATATTACTTGAACTCATATTAGTCATCATTTTCATACATTTTTATTTATGTGCAACACTTCTGTCAACAGTTTCTCAGGTATTTTATAAGTGATATTCACAGGAAAAAAATACAGTCTTTAAATATTTAATACATAAAAGAGCACATACACGTACATTAATACTGGGATTAGTTTCTCTCCGTACTGAGGTAAATAAACTTCCCTTCTGGGATATATACACACTCACAGTGATGGAATTAAACACTGTGATTAATATGTTGTGATTAAGAGACACAAGTAAAATTAGATTAATTTTGCAACATTAAAAAAAACAGTGAGGGGATTAATACTGGGGTTAATGAACAACCCATAACTGATTCATTCCCCATTCTGGGATTAATATATTAAATAACCTAAGATTAAAACTGGCGCAGCAGGTAGTGTCGCAGTCACACAGCTCAAGGTACCTGGAGATTGTAGGTTCGATTCTCGCTCCGGGTGACTGTCTGTGAGGAGTGTGGTGTGTTCTCCCTGTGTCTGCGTGGGTTTCCTCCGGGTGACTGTCTGTGAGGAGTGTGGTGTGTTCTTGTGTCTGCGTGGGTTTCCTCCGGGTGACTGTCTGTGAGGAGTGTGGTGTGTTCTCTCTGTGTCTGCGTGGTTTTCCTCTGGGTGACTGTCTGTGACGAGTGTGGTGTGTTCTCCCTGTGCCTGCGTGGGTTTCCTCCGGGTGACTGTCTGTGAGGAGTGTGGTGTGTTCTCTCTGTGTCTGCGTGGGTTTCCTCCGGGTGACTGTCTGTGAGGAGTGTGGTGTGTTCTCTCTGTGTCTGCGTGGGTTTCCTCCGGGTGACTGTCTGTGAGGAGTGTGGTGTGTTCTCTCTGTGTCTGCGTGGGTTTCCTCTGGGTGACTGTCTGTGAGGAGTGTGGTGTGTTCTCTCTGTGTCTGCGTGGGTTTCCTCCGGGTGACTGTCTGTGAGGAGTGTGGTGTGTTCTCTCTGTGTCTGCGTGGGTTTCCTCTGGGTGACTGTCTGTGAGAAGTGTGGTGTGTTCTCTCTGTGTCTGCGTGGGTTTCCGCTGGGTGACTGTCTGTGAGGAGTGTGGTGTGTTCTCCCTGTGTCTGCTAAAGACTAAAAGACTAAAACTCTCCCAATGCTGGGATTAATTCACACCCCATACTGGGATTTATATACTTCATATCTCAGGATTGCTGGGATTAAGACATTCCCTACACTGGGATTATTATATTCTATATGTGTATGTTATGATGGTTTCGCCCTCAGATGCACAGGGCTAAAAGCTAAAGGTGTGGGAGATAAAGCCTGAATTTTTCAGTGTTTTGGTCATTTTTGTTCCAGTTTATTCAGCTCCAGAAGTTTTATTTTCCAACTTTGGCTCATTTTCACCCAAACTCATGTTTCTGAAACTTGGCAAAAACACACAGCTAAGCCTTTCCAGGGTATTTCTGCGTGTAAATGGGAGCGGCACAGTGTAGATCGTGAGGGTTTTGCTGAGCACAAATGGACGTTACACACTTGAGTTGACAGTGTGATGGCATCTGTTGTGCATTAGCAGCATTTTGCTGCAGCTTCAGCCAGAAAGAGGAAGGGAAATAAAACTGGAATGAAAGTGGAAGAACATCACTGTGAAAATGTACTTTTATTAGCTGAAATAATTCATTTAATTCTCATTCTGAGAGTGCTGTAGGTATAAGATCATTCCTCTTGATTACTTTGTTTCACTGTAAGTGACTCTTAGGTGAGGGTAAAGTCTCAAACATTCCTCCTTTTATACCCAACGGGGACATCAGGGGCCCTGATCTACAGCATGTTTTATCGTACAGAAGGCAAGTGTGTGTATTTTCGAATGACAGGGAATCACAAAAAGGAATGGAAGGGAAGTAAACATGACAAGGCGGAGAAACAGCTGAAGGTCGACTGATTTCTTTATTGTTCTGGGACTGTGTTGTGAAATATGCCGTAACATGTTGTCTGTAGTATGTTTGTGTTCATCTGTGATGTGACAGAACAAACCAAGAGACTGGACAATACCAGAGAAATAACTAAACTAACACGAGCTCAAACAACTAAACTGACATTTACTGAGAGCATGAGTAAAGAGATAAACAGAACACAACAACAGCAAGAAACAGAACCAAAGCAGGAGACAGGGGAAGACAGAACTAACTAGGTCAGGAAAAATATGAAGGAAGATGAGATCAAAGAACAATAACATGAAAACACCAACCTGAAAACTACAGAGAGCTGTAGAGACAAGGGAAAATAATGAAATCTTAATAATGACCAACCAGCACAGAGCTTAGTGAGAAGGCTTCTATACGCTGGGGAAAACGGGAACACCTGTGATGTCACATGGGGGAGGGGCATGGGGAAATGGGACACAGTGGGTGTGGCTACATAAACATAAGGAGTGCTTCCAAAAACCCTAAAAGTAACTGACGCGTGCAAATGATCCTCCTCCTCTCCTCTGAGACATGGACCGTGGTTTTCTGATGTTGCCTTGACTACAATCCAAATACCGGAGAAGACAAAAAAGCAACAAGCAACAGAACAGCTTCCAGTGGAGGATACACCGGAGAACACCACCCAGGAAATCTTTTATAGATCAGGACTGATGTCACAGTGTACCACCCAGCGAACTTAAAGATAACTGTGCACAAATATAAGCAGTCATTGGTTAACCAATCAATATGCAGCAATTATGAAAAGATAAATAAATATAAGCCACACACACACACTCTCTCTTTTGGTCTTAAACCCTGTTTCTCTCTCACTTTCTGTCCTCTCTCTCTCTCTCTCTCTCTCTCTCTCTCTCTCTCTCTCTCTCTCTCTCTCTGTATCTTACCCATTCTCTCTCTCCTTCTCTCTCTCTCTGCATCTCACCCTCTTTCTCTCTCTCTCTCTCTCTCTCTCTCTGCATCTCACCCTTTCTCTCTCTCATTTCATTCATTTGAGATTTTCATCAGGAGAAACCCGGCTAAACTTGTGTCCTGCTTTAATCAGAGAGAGCCCCTCTCCAGACGCTCGGTTACTCTATCGATTAACTTTGGGTCGAAGAGCCTCGTAACACACCGCTTCATCCTGAAGCTGCTGTTTGTGGATAGTGGGATAATCAGAGCTGAATTTATCGTACACGTTCAGTTCCTGGGATTTGAGGACAGTGGGTTGAAGTATTATTTAGTGTCCTCGAGTGGGGCCGTGTAGACAGTGGGTTTCTCCAGAATATCCTGGTTCTGTTTGGGACTTCGGGCCTGTTTATGCCTCCATCTTATGAAGGATCATCCTCTTCTTTTCCCTTCAACATGTTTGAGGCAGAACTGTTCTTCTCCTAACACAAACACAACCTCTTCTTTCTGATCAGGGGCGCGGTGGGTGTCACTTCCACACAGGCGCATGGCCTCGGGATCCTCAACTCGGGTCACTGTGTGGTGTGTTCTCTTTGTGTCTGCGTGGGTTTCCTCCTGGTGACTGTCTGTGAAGAGTGTGATGTGTTCTCTCTGTGTCTGCGTGGGTTTCCTCCGGGTGACTGTCTGTGAGGAGTGTGGCGTGTTCTCCCTGTGTCTGTGTGGGTTTCCTCCGGGTGACTGTCTGTGACGAGTGTGGTGTGTTCTCTCTGCGTCTGCGTGGGTTTCCTCTGGGTGACTGTCTGTGAGAAGTGTGGTGTGTTCTCCCTGTGTCTGCGTGGGTTTCCTCTGGGTGACTGTCTGTGAGGAGTGTAGTGTGTTCTCCCTGTGTCTGCGTGGGTTTCCTCCGGGTGACTGTCTGTGAGGAGTGTGGCGTGTTCTCCCTGTGTCTGTGTGGGTTTCCTCCGGGTGACTGTCTGTGAGGAGTGTGGTGTGTTCTCTCTGCGTCTGCGTGGGTTTCTTCCGGGTGACTGTCTGTGAGAAGTGTGGTGTGTTCTCCCTGTGTCTGCGTGGGTTTCCTCTGGGTGACTGTCTGTGAGGAGTGTAGTGTGTTCTCCCTGTGTCTGCGTGGGTTTCCTCTGGGTGACTGTCTGTGAGGAGTGTGGTGTGTTCTCCCTGTGTCTGCGTGGGTTTCCTCCGGGTGACTGTCTGTGAGAAGTGTTGTGTGTTCTCCCGGTGTCTGCGTGGGGTTTCCTCAGGATCTCCGCATTCCACCTACAGTCCAAACACACACATGATGGTAGGTGTGGTGAGTGTGTGAGATTACCCACCAGTGTGAGTGTGTGAGTGACTGGGGAAGTGTGTGAAACTGACCACATGGCAGTTTCTCTGCCTCTCACTGTGTTTTCTCCTTCAGCAGCAAGGGGCTCTGGAGTTTATTGCAATAAAATACAGCAATCCACAGATAACCCACTGCTCCTGTGTCACTCGACAGTAGAATATCACTCATCCCTTGTTCTCACAGCTCACTCACTCTTCCCTCACTCCTTTATCTCTCTCAGCTGCTGCCTCTTTACCAATCTCAAGTCCGGTGGTTCTTACACTGGGGAGCTGCATCCCCTCGGTGGGTTGCCAAAAAAAAGATCATTTTCTGTCAGAATGGATTAAATGGATTGTTTTTATTTATTTATTTAGTTAGTTATTTATTGCAATTGTTAAAAAATAAAGTTTTACATCTTAGCTTTTTATTTTTCTTCTATGACATGATTAATGCTCAAGCCAAGATTCTTTCATTGGCCACCGATCCAAGAAGTGTTTGAACCTCTTCAAAAGACCACGGCGTCATTTTACGAGCTGCCGTCGTGAGTCGGATAAAAACAAACGTGATCTCTGCTGCAGCTGGAGATTTTACAGATGGAGAGTTGGTACTGGACGCAGAGCCGCCGAAGGGCCCCCTCGTCTCTCCATCTTTTCATGTTAGGGATAGTTAGTGTATCATCAGAAGGTGAAGTGAAAGTATCCTTCAGGAAAAAAAAAAGACCCTACGAGACTGAGCTGTGGGAACAGTAGTGAGATAAACATGTGACTGTTTTTATTAATAAATACCATAATCACAGGGATACATGTAAAGGTGGTGTGCACTGCGCAGCTGCTCTTAATGACCTTAAATGCTTCACAGTGCCACAGTGTCATGAACCAAACTTTGAAGCAGAAAAGTGACATATACTGATGTTTTTATAAAGTCTGGTGCTCTCTTAAACTTCCCCAAACACACCAGTCTACTCTAAAAGTCCCTTACTATTCCATTCCACCTTAAGAAAAAATGATTCAGTTACTTCCAATTGCTAAGTTGATTTTTAATTCCACCTTAAATGACTAATGTTGACTTGGACACTGAAGGGCTGTTCGTGATGATAAAACTGTTTATTTATATATTGTTTGTTGAATAAATATTGTTTGTTTTCACCTCATTTTGTTCTGTATGTTGATGCTTATTCTTAAAAAACAACATGGTCACATTTTGTCTCAGAGTTGAGGTCAGAGGACCCCTTATCAACATTTTGCTTAGGACCCCAGGAAAGTGTGGACTGGCTCTGGGTGAATGTCTGCATCGTGTGGCTTAGAGTGACGACTCTCTCTGGATGATCAGCGCTCTGCAAGGTTTACACGCCACGGTTTAGTCCCTACTCGACTCGCTCTGAACCACGAGAGAACAGCCACTAAACAAGAACCCGCTTCTAGAACCAGGACCTGATTCACCTGGTGGAAGAGTGGGAAAGCCAAGTAGAGCCAAGCCGAGTCGAGTGGGTACCACGCAGTCCATATGTAGAATTGTACTGTTTGGTATTCGAGAAGCATGGATAAGTGATGTGTGTGTGTACGGACTCTAAAATACAGCTAAATAAAGCTCAGCATTTATTTGGCACAAAATGTTAAAAAAAAAAAAAAAAAGAAAAACAAACAAACAAAAAAAAACATAGTCCTTATCTTAACTTTTTTTGCTACTTTTTGCTGGAGAAACTGACTGATTGCTCCTTTCGAGCTCGTGGAGGGCAGTAATTGGAGACGGTTTTCAGCTCCAAGTGTGTCCCCGAGTCACTGGCATTGTTCCCATCCAGATTTATCACACGTTCCTCCCATATTCATCAATGACAAATACAGTGTGGCACATTCACAGCACGAGGCTCAGCGTGACTCTGGCCTTGAGCTTCAGCTCCTGCCACTTCACTAAACTCTTCACTAAGCCCCTCCAGCACAGTCTCACTGACTCAGAATCCCAGCCGAGAGAGAGGGCAGTCATACAGTCATCCTTATTCTGACCAGACACGTGTAAAACGGGGCCTCATCCTTCTCTGGGGGAAGTGGAGAGATCTTATGTCTAGTCAGTAAGTCCAGTGTTTCTCACCGAGGGAATATCACATGGTTGTTATAGTGGATTTCAGATGTTGCTGTGCTTTTTGTAAGTGTTTTTTTATGCAATAAACTAGTCGTAATCCATTGGCAGATTGTTCAACTTTATTTTTATGAAGAGATATAACAGATTTTGTGGTATTTTGAAGAAATGATGTGCAGTCTCTTGAGGTGAAGGCCTCTTGAGGTGAAATGGCCAGTTTTTAAAGACACAAACACAGGAGTTAAACCTTGTGTAAAATGCATTTATACAAATGAAGTCAAAGTTTCCTGAAAGTTACAGAAGAGCCGCTGCTGTCCTCTGTGTAGATAAATACTTATTATAAAGGATATTAAAGGTACACTACACTCTCAGAAAACAGTCACTGTGATGTGAGTGTGTGAGTGACTGAGTGAGTGTGTGAGCGACTGAGTGAGTGTGTGAAACTGTCCACAGGTGTGAGTGACAGTTGAGTGTGTGAGTGACAGGTGAGTGTGTGAAACTGTCCACAAGTGTGTGAGAAACTGGGTGTGTGTGTGAGTAACTGGGTGAGTGTGTGAAACTGTCCACAAGTGTGTGAGTAACTGGGTGAGTGTGTGTCCCCAGTTTTTAGTGTGTGAGTGACTGGGTGAATGTGTGAAACACTTCAGGTGTGAGACTGTGAGTGACAGGTGAGTGTGTGAGTAACTGGGTGAGTGTGTGAGTGACAGGGTGAGTGTGTGAAACTGTCCACAGGTGTGAGTTTGTGAGTGACAGGTGAGTGTTTGAGTAACTGGGTGAGTTTGTGAAACTGTCCACTAGTGTGTGAGTAACTGGGTGAGTGTGTGAGTAACTGGGTGAGTGTGTGAGTAACTGGGTGAGTGTGTGAGTGACAGGGTGAGTGTGTGAAACTATGCACAGGTGTGAGTGTGTGAGTGACAGGTGAGTGTTTGAGTAACTGGGTGAGTGTGTGAGTAACTGGGTGAGTGTGTGAGTAACTGGGTGAGTGTGTGAGTGACAGGGTGAGTGTGTGAAACTATGCACAGGTGTGAGTGTGTGAGTGACAGGTGAGTGTTTGAGTAACTGGGTGAGTGTGTGAGTAACTGGGTGAGTGTGTGAGTGACAGGGTGAGTTTGTGAAACTGTCCACTAGTGTGAGTAACTGGGTGAGTGTGTGAGTAACTGGGTGAGTGTGTGAGTGACAGGGTGAGTGTGTGAAACTATGCACAGGTGTGAGTGTGTGAGTGACAGGGTGAGTGTGTGAGTAACTGGGTGAGTGACAGGGTGAGTGTGTGAGTAACTGGGTGAGTGTGCGAGTGACAGGGTGAGTGTGTGAAACTATGCACAGGTGTGAGTGTGTGAGTGACAGGTGAGTGTGTGAGTGACAGGGTGAGTGTGTGAGTAACTGGGTGAGTGACAGGGTGAGTGTGTGAGTAACTGGGTGAGTGTGTGAAACTGTCCACAGGTATGTGAGTGTATGGTGCTCTGTCCAGTGATTTCATGTAGGTTCTGGAGCCATGACCCTGACCATTGTGAAGTGGTTAAAGGAAATGACTGAATGAATGAAAGGATGGGGAGACAAATTACTTGTGTACCTTTTTAATAATTATAATAAATAAACCATACACAGAGGACATTATGGGACATTCTGTACACTTTGTAGGCACTTACTCATCACTAATACAGTGGGTATTAACACATGTGATGCCTGATACTCTTCATGACGTTTCATAAGGACTGTGTATATTACGCCCATGTTTCTGGGCTGTGGGTTTTGGACTAACGAGACTGGGAGTGGGATCCACTGTGATGGGAGGTGTCTTGTGTGTTATGAAAATGAGATCTGATCAGTGTTAGCCTCTTTTTTGGGTTGATACTGACGAAGGCTGAGTTAAGCTTCCCAAATTATCACTGTGACGCTGTGCAGTAATGAAGGTGAAGTGAGATCGAGGCTTAGCCTTGAGTCCAGCCACCCACGCTGCCGTCTCCGAGAATAAACAAACCATTTCTGCTCCTCCCAGCAGGCAGAAACCCAGTCACATCACATGATATTTACAGATCCACAGGGCTACAACAAGACACAGGGGCAGGAATAGAGCCAGACATTTGCTGATAACAAGAGACTTGCACTGCATTCATCTGAAACAGTAGACATTCTGCACTGACTGCATTAAACATTACACACAGGAAATCTATTTATACAAATAAAATAATAACTTATATATAATACAGAATCCCCAGGGGCGCAGGGTGGGAACACACCCTGGAGGGGGCACCAACCCTTCACAGGGCGACACACACCCACACATTCACTCACACACTCACACCTACAGAAAATTCTGTAGGTCTCCAACCCACCGTGTGCATGGACTGTAGGAGGAAACCCACTCAGACTCATAGAGAACACCAAGTCCTACTTAAAATATGCAAATCTAGATTTACATAAAGGTTATTTAATGAATGTGAGTTTGTCAGATTAATCATTATCCAAAGCCAAAAATAATAATAGTGATAAGAAAAAAAAAGTAGAAAATATTGTGTTTAAATTACATTAAAACTACACAAATGCACAGGAGAATTTTAGATATTATTATTTAAATCTTATAGATCTGGTTTAATAAATCACCCCGCCCCCTCGTCTGAGTCTGTCCAATCACAGCGCTGGACCCGTGTTTATGTGAGAGCGCAAAGACGAGGTTAAACTCAGCAAAACAGACACAACGAGCGCGGAGAAATAAGAGCACTGAGTGAAAACGGCTAAAAACCAGAGCTTCTGCTCCTCGCTCCTCACTGCTGTGCGCTCGGGGTCGGGGTAAACAGCGAGCGGCTCATTATCATTTAAAGGAACAGGTGCTGAAAGCGGGCGTTCTGAACAGGGCTGTTTACACAGGGGGAGAACACTGCTGTGGGGCTCGTGGGGTTCGGACCAAAGCAGGTCACAGACGTTCCACTGTGGAGAAAAAGGAGAATGTGTTTCTTTAATGAAACCAATGAGAAAACCTCCCACACACTTCATTATTTCTTGCTCATTAAGGGATTTTTTTTTTTTTTCACACACGAGAGCACACTCATGTACAGTTACATATATTTTTACACAAGTCCATGTGCTGCAGATGGTCCCTCTCTCTGACCAGATGTGAGAGGTTGTAGAGACAGATGGACAGCAATTTGTGAAGAAGTGTATCTCAGGATGTCAAGTGTTCAGTCGTCTTTTCTCATCTTTTCTAAAGTGGGACGAGCCATGGCCTCCATATGGAGCTCTAATCCAGCTTCCATAGCAACTCTGTGACTTCATCTGCATCTCATCACGCCATCTCCCACAGCACGGCTGGACACACACTCCGTCGCCAAACACTCTGGGACACTTGTTATTAGCAGTACATTCAGCTGCTGTGAAGTTAAGCCATTCCTCACAGTGATGTTCATTCATTCATTCATTTTTTTTAAACGGATTCGTCCTGTTGAGGGTTGCAGTGGGTCAGGTGCCAATCCAGAATCAATGGGTGAAAGGCAGGAACATACCCTCAACAGGGCATCACACATTCACCCAGTCTCTCTCTCTCTCTCACACACACACACACACACACACACACACACACACACTCTCACACCTGTGGAAAGTGTCACACACTCACCCAGTCACTCACACACTCACACCTGTGGACATTTTCATAAACTCACTCACACACTCACCCAGTCACTCACACACTCACCCAGTCACTCACGCACTCACACATACACTCACCCAGTCACTCACACACTCACGCACTCACTCATACACTCACCCAGTCACTCAAACACTCACTCACACACTCACCCAGTCACTCACACACTCACACCTGTGGACATTTTCATAAACTCATTCACACACTCACCCAGTCACTCACACACTCACTCACTCACTCACTCACACACTCACCCAGTCACTCACACACTCACACAGTCACTCACTCACTCACACACTCACACAGTCACTCACACACTCACACAGTCACTCACACACTCACTTATACACTCACCCAGTCACTCACACACTCACACCTGTGGACATTTTCATAAACTCATTCACACACTCACCCAGTCACTCACACACTCACTCACTCACCTAGTCACTCACACACTCACACCTATGGACATTTTCATAAACTCACTCACACACTCACCCAGTCACTCACACACACACACACACACACACACACACACAGTCACCCACACACTCACACACTCACTCATACACTCATTCACACACTCACTCATTCACTCACCCAGTTACTCACACACTCACTCATTCACTCACCCAGTCACTCACCCAGTCACTCACCCAGTCACTCACACACTCACTCATACACTCACCCAGTCACTCACACACTCACACACTCACTCATTCACTCACACACTCACACAGTCACACACTCACACTTGTGTCCAGATCTGTTTTTCACCTGTTTACTGAGTGCTGAAGTTTCCAAATTGTCACTTCCCTTTTATGGTGATGGTGGGCTGGGTTGAGGGGGGCGGGGGGTGGAGTGTTGGGGCTGTGGACTTCAGAAAAGTCAAACATGACACATTCTCAATTACATCCAGGCTCTAAAAGCGGCGGTGGGCTCGGCTCGGGTCAATATTTCAATCGTCTGGAGTCAAATGTCAGCTCCAATGCTGTATAATTAAGACACTTCCGGCAGGAGTCAGAGTAACAGCTCTGAAATCACAGCCATTTACTGTCTGTCTCGCTCAGTAAAAGCTGACCCCTCAAACTACACCACCACAGCAAAGCAGCCTGGGGCTAATGGCTCTGTGTCTGATGTTTTCAGGATTAATGACAGTGTTCAGAGATTTGGAAGCATTTTATCAGAGAATGAGATGAACCTACACCTGGCTGTGTTACGGACTGCTGTTTGTCCTGGGTGTAGACTGTGTTGTGATCAATGGGCCTCATTCATGAGAGAGTGGTAGAGTCAGCCTCACTCTGATCTCTCTCTCTCTCTCTCTGTTAAGATGATGTTAACACTAAAGGCCCATTTATATCTGCGTCGAACTTTTGTCATAGGCAACACATCGATGCGAACCCTACTTCTCCGGTAATGGATCTGCGCGTGGCGTAGACGCAGACGCAGACCGCAACAACTGAGACTGGTCAGTAATCGGACAAACACTGAACCGAGGAAGTACAGGAACATGAACGTTTCGTCCACACACAGAGATGCAGACAGCTGCTAGTTCATGGCGTGTAATTGCAGAGCAATGCAGGAACCAGTGCAGATGTTTTAATGCGTAGGGCTCTTGCAAAGCCTACGGGCGAAGGCTCTTTGTTGAGTTAATGCAAAAGTATGAACCGACCTTAAGACGTTTTTTGGGAGTCTGAGTCCAGATTTTTTAGTGATCTGACATCTCCACGCTTGCTATAAAATGGATCAACATAACCAACTAGTTCTCACTGTCAGCTGTCACGAATCGCGAGGCAGACTGACAGAGGCGGACGCACACACTACAACACAGACATTTATTGAGACACACCAGAAACAGATTATGAGGATTAAGGACAAGGAGGCGGAACAAAGGTGGGACAAGGGCAGAGACATGGACAATAACATACAGAGAGAGCCATGTGCTAAGAGAGCACATGGCAGGGAAAACAGACATGACAGGACGAGGGTATGACATCAGTTAATAATACTGCATACATTCTTAAGATATTATATTTTTCTGCATTATATATTTTTATTAATTATTAATTAGTGTTATTTTCACTTATTATAATAATATTTTTTATTAATACATTTGTTTTATTCATTAATTCATTGTCTGTATGCCTTATACGGTTCAGGGAAGCGGTGGGTCACACTCTCACACCTACGGACACTGTTGAGTCTCCAATCCACCTACCAACGTGCCATGCTTGAATTCATTTTAATTGTTTTTTTTAAACTAATTTTAATCATAATTCAGTCACTATTTGCAGTTACACATTTTCCAGAACAGCTGTAAATTTTGTTCATATTTATGAACATTCTGAGAGTATGAAAAATTGTGGATTGGAGACTCAACAGTGTCCATAGGTGTGTGTGTGTGTGAGTGAATTTGTGAGTGTGTGTCACCCTGTGAAGGACTGGCGCCCCCTTCAGGGTGTGTTCCCACCTTGCGCCCAGTGATTCTGGGTAGGCTCTGGACCCACCGCCACCCTGAACTGAATAAGGGTTACAGACAATGAATGAATATTTTATGAATGTTTTACATGAAAAGTTGTTCTGCTCACAATTCCCAAAGATTGCAAAGAGTCTCCGGATCCACTGTGAACCTGATTGGGACAAAGCCCTTACAGAAATCCAAAATCAATCTGAGGTGTGTATTGTTGATATGTCAGCGTTTAATCGCTGGAGTTGCAGGTATCATCATGCTTTGTTATTCATTTTAAAATAGTTCCACATTGCAGTCATTTAGAAAATGTTTACTCCGGTTTAACATGTCTTTCTGTGAATCCTGATGAAGGCGTGAGTGCTCTGTTCTCGCAGATCCTCAGAGACAGGGTTATAGCATCGTGGCATCAGAATTGATGAAGGTGAGGTTAACATTATTGTTTTTACAGCCTTTACCAGGATTAACAGAGACCCCCCAGCGCTTCACCCAACACAACATACACAGGAGGCCCTTTGGTGTGTTGTTATTGTTACTGAGTGCACACGGCTGTGAGACGTTGTGAAACATCCCGCCTTTAAACACAGACGCTTTATCAGCCACTAAAGTCTCGGACGTTACATTACAGTACAGTTTCATCAGGAATAAAGATCCAGCTCCTGCAGCGCTCAGTGAGGCCCCTTCCTCAGGGTGGACCCCAGTGGACAACGTCCATATATTTTTTGCCCAAATGTGACACAAATGTAATTTTCATCCCTTTTCAAATCACTGTTATATTATTAGACTCCGATTACATTTCATTTGTGCTCTGAGATGGGATTCATGTCCAGTTTGTTGCCATGGCAACTGTAATGTGACTTTTTTTTTTTTCACTGCTTCTCACTGTGGTCACCGTCCATCCTTTACTTGGATGTGATTTCCTCTGCACGCTTTTCTAGTTTCCTGCTGAATTTAACTTGTTTGAAAAGAAGGAAATGCATAATAAAATATTGCACATTTTTACACAGGCCACATTTTATAATACATTTTTTGCAGTCTTTCATTTTCTGAAAATAAACAATAGGTGAGAAATAAAATGTGTTTTCTTCAATTCAGTCACACCTTTCATCATCGTTCAGTTCCATTTAAAAGTCTCATAGTTGTTCATAAATACACACTGGGTTTTTGGAAACTGACCAAATCATTAGAACCATCTCAACGTGGACCTCGTCAAAGTGACGCTGGCCGATTCTCCCGCTCCCAACATCAGCTTCAATAGCTGACCAGCGCTGTAACCAGATCATCACTCTTAAGCCCGGTTTGGATGGGATTAGTTTTACGTGGGGAGCTGGAGTGATGTCATTTTACCAAAGGACATCAGTAAAGTTTACAGTGAATTTGCACTGAGTAAGAAATCTGAAAATATCAGAGATGGGAGTGGCTACTAAATTCACACACCACTGTCACACAGCGTGGATCAGACACAGCAGTGCTACTGGAGTGTTTAGACTGTCACTACTGTTCTTTTAGACTGTCCATCAGCAAAAATACACCGCCCTCAATGACCTTATCTATGAAAAATATGGCAAATAACTTATTACTTCAAATATTACTCCTTCTCACAGTTATTCTACCTAGAGATCTCTCTCTTCTATGTGATCCTTTATGTCGTCTTGTGGATTTGAGTGTGGTGTCTTATTCACTAGCTGAGCTTGTACTCATACTTGAAATGTATAAACGAAGGCCCAAGAAATACCCCTATACCCCAGGATATGATGCAATATTCCCCCCACATTCATTCTTAAAGTCACCATGCTCAGTATTAAATGCTATGGGGCCAGAGGTGTAAAAAGCACCCTGTAGCAGTAAATCTGTTCTCTAGAGAGATACAGCTGCATCCTTTAATATGTTACACAGTGCAGTGCAACAACAACAAAGACTCAGTTCTCCCTATTACAGCTCAGTGAAGCATCACAATAACACTTTCCTCAACAAAACTTATCACTAACTAGCACGGCAACACATGAAAAAAAGGGCAACAAATACTTACTGCTCCAGCGTGTGTCCTCAGGTCTGTTCCAGCTCACTCTACTCTGCAAAGTCAGTCCAGTATTAACTTTTGTAAGGCCGCTCATTCATTCTCTCTTTCTCCTATGTGCCATATAATGTCTGTACCAGGAATACAGAGCTAGATTCTTGTAGCTAGACAACCATCCACCTGTGTACCATTAAGAGTTACCCATTTTTCATGAGAGTCCTCTGCCGTGATTCAGAAGTTGCTTAGTGCAGTAACCAGCAGAGGATCCCACGTAGCTGCCACAGAGGCTCTGTTCTCTCTTTTACAGCTCAGTGGGACATTACAATCATTTAGAAGCTGTCATTTTAGTGTTCCTCGCCAGGATATTGATATGCTAACAATCGCTAGCCAAAGAAATTAAAACAGAGAACAGAGAAATTAAAACATGCTGCACGGTGGCGCAGCATGTTAGTGTCGCAGTCACACAGCTCCAGGGGCCTGGAGGTTGTGGGTTCGATTCCCACTCCCAGTGACTGTCTGTGAGGAGTGTGGTGTGTTCTCCCTGTGTCTGCGTGGGTTTCCTCTGGGTGACTGTCTGTGAGGAGTGTGGTGTGTTCTTCCTGTGTCTCCGGGTGCTCCGGTTTCCTCCCACAGTCCAAATACACACGTTGGTAGGTGGATTGGCGACTCAAAAGTATCCGTAGGTGTGAGTGTGTGTGTGTTGCCCTGTGAAGGACTGGCGCCCCCTCCAGTGTGTATTCCCGCCTTGCGCCCAATGATTCCAGGTAGGCTCTGGACACACCGTGACCCTGAACTGGATAAGGGGAATGAATGAATGAATGAATGATAAAACAGAACAAATCTGTGATTACGTGTGATTTCTGGTCAAAAATAATTAGATGGGTTCACCACATCACTGCTACATTTGCAGTTACCTCTGATAAGTGTAGCTGACCCTGCTGACTCACAGGATTATGGGAAATGTAGTGCAGTGAAGGATACATCTACACTGTCCAGTGGAGGAACAACAGAGAGTCGCCAGAGTCTTGAGTCTTTCGCCACTAAACAAGACCAACAACAGCCTACTACTTCAGGAAAAGGAACTTGACTGAAACATAAAAGGACCAATCACAGTCTGCTATTTTGGTGTGACGTGTAGAAGGAGGCAGAGAGCCAATCAGAACGCAACTGGCAGAACCCTGACTGAGGTCAAGGTGACGCACTGGAAGTATCAGACTCTCCGTCGACTTGTGGGTGTAGCGTCTGTGGCTGAGACTTGGTTTTATACAAACACTCGACACAGACACGACTCGGCGCCTTCCTCCCTCACAGTGCTGCCTCGGTAGACAGCACCCATGATGTTTTAGACACAGCCACCATAAACTGAAATTCAGAATGCATTTTTTTGCATCCATTAGTGCATCCGCATGTCAGTTCGGACTGGATTAATACAACCCGAGGTAACTTTTACTGCTCGTTTCACAGTAGGTAAAAAGCTCAGGAGTCTTTCCTAAAACAGGAGCACTCTCCAGGAAAAAGACTGAAATGGTGTATTCAGATGGGATTAAAATCACTGAGATACACCAGTAACCATTACTTCACCCCACGTCCACAGGTAAAACAGGTTTTAATCTTGAGGCTGAAACAACATTATTCACAAAATTAGCACCAGACTTTACACAAAGTCCTTGGTTCACTGAATGTCCTCGTAATTGATCATAATTCATCATGATATTTCAACATGTTTAATCACCAGCTTCAGTTCAACATATTACAGATTGTCAGGGCATTTTTATTTCATTCTCTGTCTCATTATAAACATGACCATGAAGCATCAGGGCAGAAAGAGTCAGAATTGAGCTATAATCCTCTAAAATATGAACATAGCCTCGGGGAATCCATCAGAACAGAATATAAACATGACTCTCCTTATGTTTTTCTCATGTATTCCATCCTCTGAGATCTTTCCCTTACATTTCTAATGATCATTGACTCAGAAAGACAAAGAGAGCCCTGAGGCGAGGCAGAGAGTCAGAGCTCAGAGGTTTTTTTTTTTTTTTTTCAATGGGATTATTACATTTTAATGGATTAGAAATACAACACATGACCAGAACAGTGATTTCTCAGCTTCCTCTGGAGCATAATGAACATCTCTCAGCTCCAGAGATCTCAGCTGCTGTAATTGATTAAGATTTGTTGTGTTTATCGACCACTTCTTAACTCCAGATCCAAAACACAGCGGTCAATGTCTATTACTGTTTTTTCTTATTAGAAAATCAAGTTTATCAACTGCTGCATGATTTAGATATTCCAATCTATGTCCAAACATTTGAGAACATCCATTAAACATGGTTTAATTAGGCTTTGCTGACACCATTTGTAGAATCTCAATAGAACCACGTTCAGTATCAAATGCTAGAGAGCCAGAGGGGTATGAAGCCCCTCAGCACTCTGCAGTGTGGCCGTGTATCTGTGTTTTTTGTAGTGATACAACTGCATTCTGTACATATCCTACCCTCTTCCAGCAGTTACACAGTGGAGTTTCTGCAGTGCTGAGTCTGGGCCAATAACGACAAAGGCTCTATTCTCCTTACTACAGCTCTGTGGAGCATCACAATGACTTTAAAGCTGTAATTTTATAGTAGACATACTACCTAGTGTTGTTTTAGGTCAGAACCTTGCCAGGATATTGATATGCTAACAATCGCTAGCCAAAGAAATTCACTTCTACAGATAAAACAGGTCGGGTTCACCACATCAGTGCTACATTTGTGGGTTCCTCAGACAAGTGTAGCTGCTGAGGATTATGGGAAATGTAGTGCAGCAAAGGCTACATCTACACTGTCCAATGGAGGAACATCAGCAGGGTTTTATATAGTCTCACAAAGTCTTGAGTCTTTTGCCACTAAACGTGGCCAACAACAGCCTACTACTTCAGGAAAAGGAACTTGACTGACACATAAAAGGACCAATCACAGTCTGCTATTTTGGTGTGATGTGCAGAAGGAGGCAGAGAGCCAATCAGAACGCAACTGGCAGAACCCTGACTGAGGCCAAGGTAACGCACTGAAAGTATCAGACTCTCCGTCGACTTGTGGGTGGAGCATCTGTGGCTGAGACTAGGGCTGTGTCTGAAATTGCATACTCGAACAGTACGTACTGAACTGCTGGTGTCCACTGCCGACCCTTTCAGTGCACGAGTGTGCAGTATCCATGCAACCTTGGAAGCACTACATCCGCCATCTTACCAGCGTCCTTTGACCTATGACATCACACCACCAACGACAAATGTCCCACTAGTCGTTAATGCCTTGTTTGCCAACTCTATTTTTTTAACTTTATATTTTTTGCTAAACTTACCAGGGCTCTTTTCCCCATGGATTCTAACTCCACACTGAGACATCATGCAGCATCTTGGAGAAGACACACTGTGAGGAATTCAGCTCCAGTGGAATCATGGGATAGGACTGGAGTGTGTTGGGGTTGCATACTGTTTTAAGAATACTGTGTATTTGGACACCGTGGTCATTCTCACGACCTGCTTTTTGCATGCTGTTCAGTATGGAAGTACGCTATTTCAGACACAGCCTAGGTTTTATACAAACCCTTGACACAGACATGACTCGGCACATTCCTCCCTCAGAGAGCTGCCTCAGTAAACAGCACCGATGACTGTTCAGACACAGCCAACATTAACTGAAATTCAGAATGCATTTTTTTAGATCCATTAGTGTTGAAATTCTGAGTAAAACAGGACACACGGGTTTTAATTAATATGGACAGGACATGACAGACTCAAAGCCTGGGTGAATCCCTCTTTGTGTTAAATGCCTTCAGCAGAACCAGTTTTACTTTTAGCTTTATTTGAATAATGCACACAAACACTACTACAGTACTAACAGCACCCCCTTGTGTGGAGTCATCAGCCTGCAAAACGTGAGTTCTTCTGAGGCTGTTGTGTCTCAGAGCGAACTGTAAATCTTATCTTGCAAAGTATTCAACTGCAATTTTCTCTGTTTTACTTTGGTCACTGCTTGGCTCTTTCCACCATTTCTCAGACATTTTTCTGAATCCTTAAAAAGACACTTAAGTCACGCTCCTCAAATTCCCAGCAAAGGGCACAGTTCTCAGACTGAAAGACTGAAAGAATCCAACAAAACGCCATGGCCTTCAAAGACGTAAAGGCCACAAATTTTCAGCCTTCCTCGACTACTATCTTACATTCTAAGACATGCCTTTGCTTTCATAACTCTCCTCAAAGAGCAACAGGTCATATTTACCAACAAAATTTACAAAATATTTATTTATTTAAAGTTTTCCTGTAAAGTGCAACTCGCAGGAGATTCATTCTTTCATTTTCTGTAAGAGCACCATCCTGATCAGGGTCAAGAAACTACCCAGAAACACCCCTTTACAGAGCAGCAGTCCTCAGGGGACGCCACACACTCCCTCAGGCCTCATCCACACATTTCCAGATATTTTTGAAAACGGTTGTTGTCTGTGTTTTTTTTCTCCCATCCACACGAAAACAGCGGTTTAATCACTGAGCACAGAGAGTTATGAAAATGCTCTCCAAGGTGGAGATTTCTTAAGAGCTCCATTACCAGTGGCATTGTGTTTATAGCTAAAATTAGCTTTTCAAAAATGTTGACATCACACAGCTTGTTTGAGTCGACCTGAAATTCCTGTTTCAGCCCCTCACTCTGGAGCAATTGAGAAGGACAAGAAGGCAAGATGCAAATGCAAGTTTGTTTTATTGAAGTCCATGACAAAAAACAAGGCATAACTGTGAGACAAGACAAACACCAACAACAAGAACCACAGTTACAAAGATAATGCAAGGCAACCACAAGACAGACAAAGGGTTTAGATTTTAAAAAAAGAGTGCAAAACACAAAATGCACAAGGCAGGTAACAAGAGACCTGAGAACAATAAGTAACCATGACTACTGACCACTCCCAGGTGTAACACATGACCAGGGCTTAGCAAAGGAGGAGCTAAGAGCAAAACAGATCAATATCAGGAACACATGGGAAGTTCAACAAGGAAACAAACAAGAGAGACGTAAACAGAGCATCAGTCATAAACTACACTGTTCACACACAGCTCCTCTCTCCCTCTACAGTGAACTACATCAGTCATAAACTACACTGTACACACACAGCTCCCCGCTCCCTCTACAATGAACTACATCAGTCATAAACTACACTGTACACACACAGCTCCTCTCTCCCTCTACAGTGAACTACATCAGTCATAAACTACACTGTACACACACAGCTCCTCTCTCCCTCTACAGTGAACTACATCAGTCACAAACTACACTATACACACACAGCTCCTCTCTCACTCTACAGTGAACTACATCAGTCACAAACTACACTGTACACACACAGCTCCCCGCTCCCTCTACAGTGAACTACATCAGTCATAAACTACACTGTACACACACAGCTCCTCGCTCCCTCTACAGTGAACTACATCAGTCATAAACTACACTGTACACACACAGCTCCTCTCTCCCTCTACAGTGAACTACATCAGTCATAAACTACACTGTACACACACAGCTCCCCGCTCCCTCTACAGTGAACTACATCAGTCATAAACTACACTGTACACACACAGCTCCTTGCTCCCTCTACAGTGAACTACATCAGTCATAAATTACACTGTACACACACAGCTCCTCACTCCCTCTAGTGTACTACATCAGTCATAAACTACACTGTACACACACAGCTCCTCGCTCCCTCTACAATGAACTACATCACTCACAAACTACACTGTACACACACAGCTCCTCACTCCCTCTACAGTGAACTACATCAGTCACAAACTACACTGTACACACACAGCTCCTCGCTCCCTCTACAGTGAACTACATCAGTCATAAACTACACTGTACACACACAGCTCCTCGCTCCCTCTACAGTGAACTACATCAGTCATAAACTACACTGTACACACACAGCTCCTCGCTCCCTCTACAGTGAACTACATCAGTCATAAATTACACTGTACACACACAGCTCCTCACTCCCTCTAGTGTACTACATCAGTCATAAACTACACTGTACACACACAGCTCCTCGCTCCCTCTACAGTGAACTACATCACTCACAAACTACACTGTACACACACAGCTCCTCACTCCCTCTACAGTGAACTACATCAGTCACAAACTACACTGTACACACACAGCTCCTCGCTCCCTCTACAGTGAACTACATCAGTCATAAACTACACTGTACACACACAGCTCCTCGCTCCCTCTACAGTGAACTACATCAGTCATAAACTACACTGTACACACACAGCTCCTCGCTCCCTCTACAGTGAACTACATCAGTCATAAACTACACTGTACACACACAGCTCCTTGCTTCCTCTACAGTGAACTACATCAGACATAAACTACACTGTACACACACAGCTCCTTGCTCCCTCTACAGTGAACTACATCAGTCATAAACTACACTGTACACACACAGCTCCTCGCTCCCTCTACAGTGAACTACATCAGTCATAAACTACACTGTACACACACAGCTCCTCGCTCCCTCTACAGTGAACTACATCAGTCATAAACTACACTGTACGCACACAGCTCCTCGCTCCCTCTACAGTGAACTACATCAGTCATAAACTACACTGTAGACACACAGCTCCTCGCTCCCTCTACAGTGAACTACATCAGTCACAAACTACACTGTACACACACAGCTCCTCGCTCCCTCTACAGTGAACTACATCTGTCATAAACTACACTGTACACACACAGCTCCTTGCTCCCTCTACAGTGAACTACATCAGTCATAAACTACACTGTACACACAGCTCCTTGCTCCCTCTACAGTGAACTACATCAGTCACAAACTACATTGTACACACACAGCTCCTCGCTCCCTCTACAGTGAACTACATCAGTCATAAACTACACTGTACACACACAGCTCCTCACTCCCTCTACAGTGAACTACATCAGTCACAAACTACACTGTACACACACAGCTCCTCGCTCCCTCTACAGCGAACTACATCAGTCACAAACTACACTGTACACACACAGCTCCTCACTCCCTCTACAGCGAACTACATCAGTCATAAACTACACTGATTTGGGATAAAACCTCTGTTTCTCTCACGCTTTGTGGTGTTTTTGTGTCTCTTCTGAAGATGTACTATGGCCCTCTGCAGGACTGGCATGATAATGCAGCCATTCGTGTTTCTCAAAAAAGGGAGCAAAATTCATTCATTCATTCATTGTCTGTAACCCTTATCCAGTTCAGGGCGGTGATGGGTCTGGAGCCTACGTAGAATCACTGGGCGCCAGTCCTTCCCAGGGCGACAAACACTCACACATTCACTCACACACACAAATTCACTCACCTGTGGACAATTTCACAGAGCTACTCAACATCGACTTGTGTATGTTCGAACTGTGGGAGAAAAGCAGAGCACCCAGAGGAAACCCACACACACACAGGGAGAACACACAACACACTTCACAGACAGACACCTGAGGAAAGTATCCCACCCAGGATCCCAAGATCCTGCTGCGTTTTTAACACCAACACCATATGCAGCGCTGGAGATGACAACACGGATCCGGGGGTATGTGTGTGTGTGTGTGTGTGTCCACTGTCCCCAGTGTGTGTCTGAGAGGGCTTAAATGCTTAAACACAGAGCCTTAATTTCCGTCGTCTTCTTTTATTGCGATAAGACATTTCTGCCGTATCGTACGCCCCTAGGCCACAGAGGGCTGAAAAAATCCAGTCGAATGTCACAGGAAACTTTGGGAAGCTGCAGAGGGTAATTATATGAAATGAATCTTCTCACTTGGTTAGCGGTGGTCCTCTGGTGGGCAGCAGAGAGGCAGCGCGTGACTGAAATAAATAGGTTTCTACACTTTTAAAAAATTGAAGCAGATTGAAATCTACTCACTGCATCTGAGAGAGATTAGCATGTTCCCATCAGCCATGAACCACAAGCCTGGCAGGAGAGGAGCTTGGCTTTCCACAAAATTTAAAAACTTCAAAGGTTCATTCCCACTTAACAAATTGCACTGCAGAAAGAAATGGTGGAAGGAGTGTCTCTAAATGTAATGTAACTGTATGTAGGAATAAATGGTAGCTGGTGTGTTTCAGTATTTCCGTGCTGTAACTGTATGTAGAAGTAAACGGCTGTGGCTGGTGTGTGTCAGTATTTCTGTGCTGTAACTGTATGTAGGAGTAAACGGCTGTAGCTGGTGTGTGTCAGTATTTCAGTACTGTAACCCAAAACATCGACAACATCCTGATATGAAATGGAAAGGTTTGGAGCTATATGTATTTTTCTAGGGCGGCACGGTGGCGCAGCATGTAGGTGTCGCAGTCACACAGCTCCAGGGGCCTGGAGGTTGTGGGTTCGATTCCCGCTCCCTGTGACTGTCTGTGAGGAGTTGGTGTGTTCTTCCTGTGTCCGCATGGGTTTCCTCCGCGTGACTGTCTGTGAGGAGTGTGGTGTGTTCTCTCTGTGTCCACGTGGGTTTCCTCCAGGTGCTCCGGTTTCCTCCCACAGTCCAAAAACACACATTGGTAGGTGGATTGGTGACTCAAAAGTGTCCGTAGGTGTGAGTGTGTGTGTTGCCCTGTGAAGGACTGACGCCCCCTCCAGGGTGTATTCCTGCCTTGCGCCCAATGATTCCAGGTAGGCTCTTGACCCACCGCGACCCTGAACTGGATAAGGGTTACAGATAATGAATGAATGTATTTTTCTAGTTGACGTGACCCTGAGCCTGTCCTGAAAAGGGATGGAACACCGTCGTCAGCCTAAGGTCGCCATGCCCACTGCCAACAGTCAGCAGTGAATCTGTGTTCTCTGGAGAGATGGAGCTCCAACTATTCACTTTGGGATGAGCCTGAGTGGTGTGTGTGATCTGGAACCAATTATAAATATCTATATCTGACCTCGCTGAAGCCTTTGGGCTGTATGCCATCAAATCCTCCCAGCAATGTTCATACGAAAAAGTTTCCAGAAGAGCAGAGACAATTACTGCAGCCAAGAGGAACACACTCCTGATTAATGTCCAACATCCGATGTATCACCATAAACAATACATCCCTCTCTTTCCCTCTTTTACTATCACTCACCCTTTCACACTCTTTATCTCACCCTTTTCTCCCTCTTCTATTAGACACTATTTTTATTCTCCCCATTTCTCTCTATCTTTCCTATTCTCTCCATCTCTCCATTTTTCTCAGGCCCATGTCTTTACTCTCTCTATCCATCCCCTGTTTTCTCCACCACCCCTGGACTTACACCTCTTCTTTACTTCCCTCCCCTTCTATACCATTCTTACCCTTACTCTTTTTCTTTTTTCCCTCTCTCCCTCCTCTTCTTTTTCCCCTCTCTCAGGCTGACACTCTCTAAGGATTGTTTCTGATTTGATGCTTTTATCTCTGGAGCCATTTATAAGAGTCGTTAGACCACCTTCTGTTCCAGTGACGGGAATTGTATCAGGCTTTAATTTCTTCTAAACCTCCAGCTTTCACTTCTCCACACGGACAGTGCACCCACTCGCTCGGAAACGACAGGACGGAGCACGCGGAGCCCCCATGTCCCCCAGCGTTTTCCTGCTGTCTGACTTCTCACTTTCTGACGCCTGCTGTAATGAACTGGCTTTAGGTTCCGTGCATAAATCAATGAAAGTGTGGACCATTAGAGCCAGAGGGCGGACGGCTGAGACTGGACGGCTGAATGAACTAATTCACTCCGATTGCTCGCCCTCTTCTGTGTTTTCAATCGAGAGGATTAACTTTCCAAGAACGCTCGATAACAAAGAGCAAACATCCGGCTGGCATCCGTAATGAAAACCCGGACATTCTTCTAATCTCTCCTCGCTGCTGAGCTGTGTGAATTCCCTGACCTTATTAACAAATACCCTCTAACAAGGTCAGCTTTCATCTTCACGCTGCATGTCTCTTGTCATTTCCACTTCATTAAAGAGCCCATATCAGAGAAATCAGAACCAGAGGAGCAGAATCTAAGCATTGGTGTACAACAACCAGGTCTGATCGAGTGATCTGATTGGACAGGAGACATTCCCTGGAGCGCTGATACAGAGTATCACAGTTCTGGGACATCTACGTTTACATGTGTCACTAAACTTTATAGGTGTGTTCTATGACCTGTTCATTAAACGCTATCACAGAAGAGGGGGTCCTAAAAGAGGGCTCTACAGCAAACGCAGTGGCATTGTGCTTCGGGAGGCAGGAGTGATTCCACCCAAAAAGCCATTGTATATTTGAA
>NC_089800.1:89008770-89071270 GCF_029633855.1 Hoplias malabaricus
GAGTGTGTATTAGGTATAGAGTGTGTATTAGGTGTGTGTGTTGTGTGTATTAGGTACAGAGTGTGTTGTGTGTATTAGGTACAGAGTGTGTATTAGGTGTGTGTGTTGTGTGTATTAGGTATAGAGTGTGTATTAGGTGTGTGTGTGTTGTGTGTATTAGGTACAGAGTGTGTATTAGGTGTGTGTGTTGTGTGTATTAGGTACAGAGTGTGTATTAGGTGTGTGTGTTTTGTGTATTAGGTATAGAGTGTGTATTAGGTGTGTATGTTGTGTGTATTAGGTACAGAGTGTGTATTAGGTGTGTGTGTTGTGTGTATTAGGTATAGAGTGTGTATTAGGTGTGTGTGTGTGTTGTGTGTATTAGGTACAGAGTGTGTATTAGGTGTGTTTGTTGTGTGTATTAGGTACAGAGTGTGTATTAGGTGTGTGTGTTGTGTGTATTAGGTACAGAGTGTGTATTAGGTGTGTGTGTTGTGTGTATTAGGTACAGAGTGTGTATTAGGTGTGTGTGTTGTGTGTATTAGGTACAGAGTGTGTATTAGGTGTGTGTGTTGTGTGTATTAGGTATAGAGTGTGTATTACGTGTGTGTGTTGTATGTATTAGGTACAGAGTGTGTATTAGGTGTGTGTGTTGTGTGTATTAGGTATAGAGTGTGTATTACGTGTGTGTGTTGTATGTATGGTGGGTACTGATTCTGAATGATGACAGTAATGGAGTGATGGATAGAGATGGAGAAGAGAAAGGAATTCATGTCAGACTTTTGATAACTCAGTGTGTGTGTGTGTGTGTGTGTGTGTGTGTGTGTGTGTGTGAGTCCATGTTCCAGAAAGCAGAGACGGAGAGGAAATCACATCCATTCTCCCATTTCATCCGTCTTAAGCCGCTATAATGCCTCCTCACCCTGCTCCAATTTCCCCCAGCTCCTGAAAAACAGTCACTTTAACCACAACCAACTCCACACCACAAATCACCAGCCTGAGTTTATAAAGTCCAGCTGGAGGGTAGGTCCGGGTGAAGTATAACTGCAGTACCTTTAATATAGGCCTGTGTTTCTGCTTTTAAGCTTCTACCAAAACATATGTGATGTTTTCAATTACATTTACACCATTTATCAGACGCCGTTCTGCTCAGAGGACACATCCTCACCAGTTAGAAATATTCAACAAACTCAACATCACTGTGGCATCCAACACCCAGAACCTATTCTTGGAGACAGCGGAGGACTCCTGTTCAGATGCTTTCCATTCAGATTTGGAAGTGTTAGACACGTTTCCACCAAAATAAATTGGTTCCTGAACCTGAAAAGTTCATTTCCATCTGGTAACAAAGAATATTCGTTTCTTCAGCAGGAGCCAGTTAGGTGTCCGTGGGTGAGTCGAGATAAAGAAGCTCCAGAACGAGCTCAGAGCCTCATATGAGTGTTATGGCACAGTGGAGCTGGAAGGCGTTGTATTGTCCTCAGCGGTGCACTGGGTAAAAAACTGACAAAGAGAACCAGACAAGTCTATGTAACTATTTTGTTATGAAATGGGAAAATGGAAAAAGAGAAATAACCCATTATTAACCCATTAATTTCTGGTTTGAAAAGAATACCAGGAAATACAATGAAATAAAAATAGGAGAATGCTGTGGGTGCATGTGTTCTGGGGCTGTGGCCAGTGCGAATCAAGGACAGTTGGCTATTTTTCTCTACTGTTCTCACCGTTCAGAAGTTCTGCAGACAGCTCAGGACCCACACTCTGACACACTCTGACTCTAACAGACAGAACTCAGCATCGTTTCCACAAGTGTGTCATATCTCACTCTGCTCTGACCTTCCGGACTCAGCCCCCATTCAGAACCCAGCCCTCACAGCGCCCCTCGCTGGTGATGTATCCCTGGTTCCCATCAAAACGGGTCGAAACTCTGGCTGGTTCACAGCAGAAAACCAAGGTTCTAAGAATCCTGAATGGAACCGAGTTCTTTTGGTGGAAATTGCTGTGAGGGACTGTACTTGTTGGACGGTGAGAGACCGTTTCAGAACCACAAGCAAAATTGCTTTGTCATCTACTCCAACAGTGAGGAGGACAGCAGACCAGATCCATCATGTAGAGAGGGGCTGGTCCATCCTTGGCTTTGTAAGACTGTGGTCCAGAACCTGTGTGAAGACACCTGACGTTGTCCAGTGTTTTACATGTTAACTAGTTTTAAGAAGCAATACCAACGCCATACTCTCTAAAGTGAAGATTTCTGAACTCAGGATCCACAGGAAACGTTATCTTCCTCCAGTTATCTTCTGTTAGGAGACCTCAGGAATAAGTGGAGGGCTTATTTTTCCTGATAAATTATGAATAAGTGAATATCACGGAGGCAGCAGCTGCAGAAACAGAGACAAAAGTGGGATTAAAACCCAGCTCCTCTGGTTCCGCTTTTTTTGTGCAAACTCCGAGGAGGTTTTATCTTAAAGTGCAGAACTCAAACCGTATCCCCGACACGTCTGAGCCCAGCGCCCCTCTCCAGCTCAGCGGGACACATTTAAATTGTTGGGTAACAAAGCGTCACTACGTCACGAACGCTACACTAAGCTCTCAGCTGCGAGACAGAGGCAGGAGTGTGGAACGCAGACGGGATTCTCCAGGGATTCAGAGAGGTTCCTTTGTTCAGAGAAAAATAAAAATGCACAACAGAGTGAAAGCACCACAGCAGTTATTCTGACCAGGGGAAATCATATTTGAGTGCTATTAATGAGCACTAATAAACAGCCTGGAAATTTCACATGTGAATACAGCAGGACTTCAAACTTGGAAAATCTGTCTTCAGTCCCAAAATGATCATTAGTTGCTGATAAAATACATTTATTGAGCACACCTTCATAGAGGAGCACAGGAGTGAATGTGTGAGTGTGTGAATCTGTCCACAGGTGTGAGTGTGTGTGCTGTACCTCTTTCACAGACAGTAGCGGCTGTCACTGCAGCAAAAAGAGGAATGCACACCTTCAGTTCAGAGGACATGCTGGATGAGGACGTGTCCAAAAGCCTTTGTTCATATCGTGTGTGTGTGTGTGTGTGTGTGTGCTGGGGGGTTAAACCCTGGGTGCTGCTCCCTGTGTGGAGACATGAGGAGAAGATGCACTTAGCACCCACCGCTGACCAGACAAGGCTTGCACATTAGCAGTTTAACACAGTCCTTTTACATCCACCTCGCTGTTGTTTTTATTTATTTATTTATTTACTTTGTTTATTTATTTATTTATTCATGTCCCTCTCTCCCGTGTGTAATAACCACAGCTTTACAAGCCTCCGGCCCACAGCCAGCCTCTCGCCGAGCTGTGAAAACCTGCCTCACACACATGCAAAGTGTGTTCTTTTCTGCCTGTTTTCCAGCCTGTGTCTATGGTCCCCATGCAACAGCTGACCCACTTCCAGCTGAGTCCAGCCCACAGGTCCGGCTCGACCCGATTCAGGAGAATTAAAAATAACAGTCCAGAATCCATCATTCTGGTTCCCAATTACATTTCATATTCAAGACATTTGGTACATGTTATTATCCTGATCCTGGCATTTTTTATATACTTTTCTGTATATTAACTTTTTCTGGCTCTAATTTGAATTGATTTTCTTACTTTAATTATTTATTCTTTTTCATTTTTATTATGAGGGTGGCACAGTGGTGCTCCGGTTTCCTCCCACGCTCCAAAAACACACGCTGGTAGGTGGATTGGCGACTCAAAAGTGTCCGTAGGTGTGAGTGTGTTTCACCCTGCGAAGGACTGGCGCCCCCTGCAGGGTGTGGCCCCGCCTTGCACCCAGTGATGAATGAATATTTACTAGGGTTTGTACTCCTGTGTCTTTCTGTCTTAATTGTGTTATTGTTATATTTTCTGGTCAGCTTTGGATTTAATAATGTGTTTATAATTGGAATTAAATTGAACTTATTTGTGTAGCATGGTGTTCCTACTTGAGATGCGAATAGACACCTGTACTGCTGTGTGGCCAGTATACCAGGGGTGTCCAAAGTCCGATCCCCGGGCCAAATGGGGCCTGCCATAAGATTTGAATTGTCCTGCGGCATCACTTTAAAGAATACATCATTAGTGGCCCACTGGCACTTGGCAGTTTTTTCTTTCCCCTGGTGATGGCAGTAGTGCGCTAATGTATAGGACATTGCACCCCTGTGTTAACAAACTAAGTTAAAGTTAAACACCACTCATTTCACTGGACCAACATAGAATGACATTTGGTGATGGCTGCAGGAAAAAAACGCAAAGTTGACAGTGAGAACCTGCGATGCCAAGAGAGGGAAGTATTTGCAGTAAAATTGAAAATGTTGGGTACGTAAGCGTACTGCTGCCACACACAGTAAAATAAAGTTCATGAATATTTCATTATTATGAGATAAGCATCTTGTAATTATGTGATACGTATCTCGTTTTTATGTCTGTGTCTGTTCTGTGGGTAATACACTGATCCGACACTGAGCCGTGGTTTCACTGGGTCACGCCACAGTGACCAGCGATGATCTGTTAGTCCAAGTGTGTCTAGTTCGCCGTCCATGTAAAGTATTTTCCTGTAAAGTGGCCTAATCACTGAGCCTCTTTCACTCACTGATAATGAAGCAGCAGCTCATTTGAGGCCTGTGAGCACCAGCTCCATGCCCTTGACCTAGACATAATTGGGCCAACGTGAAACCACGGCTCTGTGGCTCTTGTGTCGGAGCAGTATTGGTATTAGCCACAGAAAGGAGAAAGACATATCTCATAAGAACCTGATACTATCTCATAATATCGAGACACATCTCATAATAATGACATACTGAGGACTCATGTGGCAGCAATACACTTTGGTCCTTTTGATGTCCTGCACCAGTTAATGCTCTAAAATGAAATTCAGTAGTTAATCAAAATAAAATCTTTTGTAAATTTGGGTTTTTCATATTTTGAATACACTGTTATATATAATTGATAATATATTTGGAAAGAGAGACTGGACTTTAGGAATTTGGATATGATCCAGTTCGGTTCCCTTTGAAAAGAGTTTGGAGTCCTGCAATATATCAACTCTTCAGTTCTTTGTCATAATTCTGTCTGATGCAGTAATGTGATAAAGTACAATTATCTGTCATTGAATAATGTACAACAAAATGTCTTCTGCATTTAACTCATCTGTGGCAGTGAACACACACACACACACACACACACACTAATGCACTAGGGACTAACTTCTGCAAGGCACTTAAAAAGAGCTTAACTTAACTCAGGCTATGTTTAAACACACAATCAAACTAAGTCCAAAAATAATAGAGTCCAAATATGTTCTTCTTCAGAGAGAGAGAGAGAGAGAGAGAGAGAGAGAGAGAGAACCAGAAGAGGAAAGAGCAGAGAAGAGTGGAAGAACATGAGAGAGAGAGATAGAGAGAGAGAGAGAGAGAGAGATAGAGAGAGATGACTGCATTTGTACCTTTGTGGAGCGTAATAAGGGAAAATCTTTAAGACGAGTGTTTGATGTGTGCAGAACGAAGGATGACTTTGTTCTCCACACTTTAATGTTTCTGAAAATGAATAATGACATGCACGGCCTTCGCTTGTTCATGTTGAAAGCTTGGCGCTGTAATGATTCTGACTTTCTTTTTCATTTCACTTTCCTCAGTGGTAATGGATTTTTTACAATTACTCTAAAGTTCTAGATAGTAACCAGGAAGCAGTGAGGTACTCCAGGGTACTAGATATCTAAAACAAAAATAAATAATTATTTTTTTTATACTTTAATTTGATAATGTGGCATCTGTGTTAAAGATGACCGAACTAACGAACATAGGCAGAATTGATCTTTCAGCGTGAACCGTGACGTGGTCCGTGGGCGTGTGGAGGGTCAGTTCAAGAAAGAGCTCAGAGACTCACACACAGCATTATTCCCCAGTGGAGCTGGACACGGTCATCTACAAAGTTATATATAAATAAATAATTGGAAATACAACTGGAACATGCTCCGTTTGTGTGTGTTTCTGGGGCTGAGTTTGGTGCGACACCGTGAGCGTTGATCAGAGCTGCTGCTCTGCGCTGGTTACATTTCTCCACTGTTCACAAATTCAGCAGGACGTGACTGCAACATTTACACAGTGTTATATCTCACTCTGATCTGACTCCATGGTAAACACAGAATAAACAATGACCCTGTCATGGCTCTGACAATTTATCTGTGGCTCTGCCGCTGTATTCAGCCACAGCAGCGCCTCCCACTGGTGACATACCCTCGGCTCACCTCTAAACTTGTAGAAACACAGGTCGCTTCATTGGAAAGAACCAAGGTTCCCGAGAATCAGGAACAGAACCGGTTCAAGAACCAGACTTCTTTTTGTGGAAAAGCGCTGTGGAGGAGGGTGGAGGAGCTTTAGCACACTTCAACAGATGATTAGGAGCCTGCCAAGGTGCTTCATCTGAGAAGTGAGATGTGGAGGCCACAGGGCTACAGAGGGGACATTGTCATCACTAATGCTTCCAGGTAAGTGTACAGGAATGTATGACTGACTAACGTGTGTTCACACGATGAGGGAAAGCAGAGGTTGTGGCTATGCAAGGTTCCTAGCATGCACTTCACCCCACTGCAAACAAGTACTTTGTCATTCTTTGTTGTAGCTTATGATTTAGTGACTGTAGTGTAGTTTATATTAATATGTTTATGGCTTATTCTACACAAAGCTGGACAAAAACACCTGGGTAAACAGACAAACTGGAACAGAGCACAAAGAAAAGGGCAGACAGGTGCACAGCTCCCTTTGCCCTATACTTAACCCACCTGGGGAAGCTTACCAAAGAGCAGGCTCAGAAAGGCGAGGATAGAGAATACCAAAACAAAACAAGGCATGGAGTACAGACAGCAAGACAAGAGAAAACCCAAACAATACACCAACCAGGGAACAACGCAGACCAAAAATGGAATGAATAGTCTTAAAGACAAAGCGTGAAATAATTCACAGCAGGGAAATGACAGGGAGTCTTGATAGGCAATTACCTGATAGGGTTAGTGAGGGTTGTGCACATTTATACTTGTGCAATGTGCATGTTGCTCTGCAGTTACACCCCCAAAACACTAGGGCTGAATCTCAAATACCATCCTCCACTCTATGTAGTGCACAATGTAGGTCATAAAGTAATGGTTTCTGCATTCCAAACATGCATTGTATGTGTGATAATACAACCATTTATACTGGGCTTTAAGCTTCAGGTGCCCTGGTTCAACATGTAGTGTAGTGCACATGGGTGGAATAGTATTAGTTTTAAAGTCTGTGAATTGCCAGCAGGAATAAAACAAATACTGTACTGGCACTTTTTCACAGCTGGTCCCACTCCTGGTAGGAAATATCACACCATGAATTAGATAGATAGATAGATAGATAGATAGATAGATAGATAGATAGATAGATAGATAGATAGAATAAGGCAGGGGCAGAATGTGACATACACTATATTACAACATTATGTTGTTGGTACACTCTTAGGTACAGTACAGGAACATTACTGTCACTGAAGCTACAAACAGTGGAGTGAATCTTTAAAGGTACAGCAGTGGTGTTGTGTCCAGTTGTGTTCCCTAAAGGTTCATTACATTCTCTTCTCCAGAAGGAGAGGGGGATCTCTGTAATCTTTCATTATACAACTGTGGAGGAGTGTGGTGTGTTCTCTCTGTGTCTGCGTGGGTTTCCTCCGGGTGACTGTCTGTGAGGAGTGTGGTGTGTTCTCTCTGTGTCTGCGTGGGTTTCCTCCGGGTGACTGTCTGTGAGGAGTGTGGTGTGTTCTCTCTGTGTCTGTGTGGGTTTCCTCCGGGTGACTGTCTGTGAGGAGTGTGGTGTGTTCTCTCTGTGTCTGCGTGGGTTTCCTCCGGGTGACTGTCTGTGAGGAGTGTGGTGTGTTCTCCCTGTGTCTGCGTGGGTTTCCTCCGGGTGACTGTCAGATGTTACTGATATTAGATGTACACTGACAATATCATTCCTGTCCTAAATAAATAACTGAATATAATAATAGATTACGGTTTTAAACCCAGAGGATGTGATTAAACTCATCATAAATCTAAAATACACAATGAAATTATTATATTAAAGTATTTTTCTCCAGCTGAAGACTCCAGAGCGGTTTGATTTGGGGCCTTGGGTTATTTTTATTGGCTGAAAAATTCAGGTGAGTTTCTGCTGCTCTTTGTAATTCTTTCAAACTCTTTTTGCAGCAGTGTTGATTCTGCAGGTTTTCACTGTTCTTTGGTTTTTTACTTTCGTTCAGCTCTATTTTTGGGTCTGCTAGTTGTTATGTGCAGTGTGTGTGGATGTGTGTGGTCCAGTTATATATCAGATTGTGGGGACCAAAATGTATTTAAACATTCATATTTTGGGGATTTCTGTTGCTTGTGGGGACAAAAAACGTTACCTCATAATATAAATCATAACGTTTTAAGGTGAAGACATGTTGTATCTTTAGAGTAAGGTAAGGGTTATGTTAGTTGCATTGTAGATATGATTAACGCAATGGTTCCCAGTCTTTTTTTAGCATTTCTTGCTTTTGTAGATAAACACATATCCTAGCCCTGCCACCAGGGGCCTAACCAGAAATTAACCATTGGATGAGTTTGGAAAAGTGGGTTCTGAATTATTTGTTGATGTGGCCAGCATCTCCTACACCACACCTCCTCACTTCAGCTCTTCACTACAGCCAGGACACCACACACATGAACGCCCCACTGCAGCACTCAAACAGGCCTCATTCATTTTCCTTAGTGTGCACCACCACAATAGCCCCCTACTATGGGAACTACTGAGTTAAGGTAATGGTAGCATTAGTGTTTGTGTAAGGTCAGGGTTATGGTAAAGGTAGGGGTTAGTGGTACTACTAGTTGGGGAAGTGAAGTCTATTCCCATGAAACCATGGAGGCATGTGTGTGTGTGTGTGGGGGGGGGGGGGGGGGGGGGGGGGCTCTGAATGAGAACAGAAAATCACTTCTAAAGCTCCTAAAAATACCAAAGCAGAAGGTAGAGCTCACCAACTGCCTCCATCTGTCTGAGCAGAAACACACCTTTCTCTCTTTCATTCTTTGTCTGTCAATCTCTCTCTCTCTCTCTCTCTCTCTCTCTCTCTCTTCTCTCTCTCTCCAACTCCAACTCAAACAAGTATGGAAAAGAAACAGCAGGAGATCAAAATAGTCTTAACATTCTTCAGTCCTCTGAGAACTGCAGAGTTTCTCTGACTCTTGACAGCTTTCTAAACTCTGTCTATGCTCTTATTAACGTGGCAAACTATTTGAAGTGCAGCTGTATTTTAGATGCATATCTATCAGCATGTTATAACTCTGCATAACTGTCATCTGGATTATGAGCAGTGGGCAAGAGCTTATTAAAGAATCAATTATAAGGCACCTTTTATACACAGGGGCAATTCAAAAAGCTTTACAGAGTGAAAGGGAAAAAAGCATTTAAATAACAAACAAACAAACAAATAAATAAATAAAACACATAAAATAGTGCAATAAAAGATAATACATCAAAGGCATTTAGATTACTGAAATGTGGATATGAAAGAAAACATGATTAAAATGATTCAAACAAATAAATTGACAAAATTAATAATAAACATTTGAAAATAAATTGGAAAATAAAGGAAGGAAAGTACAAAGAGAGGCCCCTTTTTATATGAATCTGAAAACGTTTGACAACATAGTAATTGTTGGAAATTCCAGGGAATGAGGCATGAACTCCAAAGACCATAAATCCTTGCATCTGGAAGGGTGGGACTAGTATTTTGAAAAGGGCTACGATCAGCCATTTTGCTACATTGCCATGTGGACTGAGCACTGGCTGGTGTATGTCTCTCTTGAACGTGTAATTATGTCATTTTTCTCATTATTTGTATCACATTGCCATTTCTACATATTGTCTATTGAGTTTTGTGTGGGGGCAATGTATGCTCTGTTTCGTTTACAGACTTTGTTGTGTTAAGTTTGAGGTAATTAATTAAACTTCGTTAAGGTCCAGTTAGAGAAAATTTCCAAGGTCCAGAACATAATGTGTAACCTGCACATGATCAGTGCCACGTCCTGTACATTAAAGTAGCCTCGTAGTTATAGCAACATTTTATGTCGTTAACAACTAAATGTCAAATCACTTTCATTTACACTTCAATATTCAATAAGATTCATAAATATTATAAATAACAAATACTCACAATAAAATGTCCCTTTCTTGTTTCAAGTAAAATTTACAAATCATTTTGAAAAATAAAATGCATATATAAATAAAGAGTTTATGAGTTGCAGTTGACGTTCCTGCATTTCCATAACCAGCGATCTGATTGGCTCTCATTGCTGAAGGGCGGGACTTTATCTGTTAACATCAAGCTGATTGGCTCTCATAGCTGGAGGGCGGGACTTTATCCGTAAACAGAATCCATGTTCATCGTTATGAGAATTTCAACCCGTAATCGTTCTCTTATTATTAAAGTTTCTGGTTGTAACTCGCACCGCACCGTCGTCCCGAAACTGTCCCAAAAGAGCTCTGATCTCGTCCCTCGGGCTGTTTTTACTGGCCCCAGGACAGTGGCGTCTGGACCCTGCCCTGTGTGTGTCACTCAGTGGAGTCACAGCGCTCATCATAATGCACAGATCTGATTGGCTGAGGAGCCTCACGTGTGATATGCAGAAACACATGTGATTGGTCTGTGAGTTTCCTGGAGCGCTGAACCTGCACCTTAACGACTAGAAGAGTCACACCACTTCAAACACTCACTCTGTTCAAAAGTAAACAGCTCTTAATAGTTTATCAGCTACAGGTCCAGGTCCGGATCAGACAGCATCTGTGTCTGGACCTGCAACGTGGGGTCACCTATTTGTGACCCCTGTGTTAAATAATAACATGTCTTATGCATTCTGTTTTTGTCATTTTATAGTATTTACTGCCTCCTGTCCACCAGACACCTTCATTTTAGCTCTTTCATAAACATGCCGCACTGGTCCGTGATGAAAGGTGTTTTGAGTGAACGCTATCATGTGGACAGGGACAATGGCAGTTTTTGAAAACGCAGACACCCCACTCCTGCCTGTGTCTCTTTCTGTCTTTATTAACTGAGCATGCATTCACACTAATGCAGTGAGCTGCTGGGCTGCTTCTGTCCACGCTGTGATTTGGGGGATGATCACATGATCACAGCTGAATTTGGTTTTAATAAACTACTCTGCAGTACAGAGGGCCTGAATACACTCCACTTTTAAACACATTCCCCCTGCAGGCTCCAGCATTACAGCAGACGCTGATTCTGGACCTGCTGGGACAGTTCTGAGAGAGGCATTGTGATGGCTGAAAAGTGGCAAGGATGTTTTCGAATGTCAAGTGCATCCCTTGTGCTTCTGCGAGGTGTGGCACCCTTGTGTGAGCATTACTGAGATGCTGTTTGCGTTTGTATGGGGGGCGGGTTTGTGTGTGTGGAGATGAGATTATTTCAAAATCCCTGGTTTGGATGAATATGTTTTTGGAGGAGTATCTACAAATGTGTGAAAGGGGCCTAGATCTTTCCCACTGTAGCTCTGTGGAGCAGGCAGCTGTGATCCTGTATGCTCAGCGCGTACTTTATGATATCGTTCAGTTTTAAAACTTTGAGTAGATCCGTTAGATTTCTTTTGTTGTTGATGGTACAATGTGTTTTGAGAATGAGATGCATTTTTGGCTGGATTCACTGTATCCGCCCACAACGTTATGCTGCAGAGAGTTTAGACGGCTGTTGATTGGTGTTTGTCATTGCGAGTTTAGAAATAATTCTCGAGCTTAATTGAGGTTGTTGGCAATGCTTGATTTAGCCGGACTGAGCTTATTTAGTGTTCACAAAATCCTTTGAAAAGAGAAAGCAAACTTCTCTAAGGCTTTGATGGAGCAGAGAGATGTAACTTGTTTATCATACGGCAGCTTGGTTTGGTTTTTGCCGTTGCATGTTGTTGACTTATTTATGCCTTAACTGTTCTTATGATGATGAGGCTATATGAGGGAGTCTGTTGTTTGCTTAGCGTCTGTACTTCCATACTTTCACTCCACTCCTTACAACTTCACATCTGTGGCTCCTGTCTTTCCCAAGCAGCAGCTACTGGATATTTGATAGGACCGACTGGTAGCGGCCATGTTTACAATCAGGTGTTAAATGTTATGTTAATCTTTGTGTGACTTGGGGGAGACTCGTCTAAATGGAATATTTATTTCATATTGATAATGGACACTTTTGAAGGAACACTACAAAATAATTTTACCTTAAATTAACAGCTTCTAAGTCATTGTGATGCTTCACTGAGCTGTAACTGGGAGAATAGTGCCTCTGGACTCAGCACTGCAGAAACTACCCTATGTAACTTTTGGAGGACGGTAGGAAACCACCCCCAGTCCCTCCCCATTCATTTCAGTAGAGTGCTATTAAAATGACTTACACTAGGGGAGCCCCAGGAGCCAAAAAGCTAAACCTTACCTAGTGTTTCTTAAAGACAACTGTTTGAACTTTGGTTCTACATTTACTGGAGCTTAAAAAAAAACCTCAGACACCAAACATGCCTTAGTTGATGTACTCTGTTTGAGTGAGGAATGAAAATGGGACACGTTTGGGATGGATATTTTGGCTTAAGTGTAACGGCCTCCATGTCCTGTTTTCTTCCGGTTGGATAGAAAAGCATACAGCGACTACTTATCCCCCTCCAAAACGGATTGTGATTCTGTTCACGCTCACCTGGAGTACGATATTCATGAGCATACAAAGGGAATAATTCCCTGCTGTGTATGAATATGCATGGGGGGCGCACCTTGAGGAGAAGGCGGGATGGAAAGAAGACGTTCCTCAGTGGAGAAGGAGGATATATGGAGCTTGACACTTCACACATGGCCACCACTCGGAGGCCATTAAAATGCTCGTCTGGATTTGTGTCTCTGGCGATAGGACCGAGGTATAATTATGAATCAGATGTGGATCACGCAGCCCTGGGGAGCGAAGCGTTTGTGGTGAGTTATTACCCATGGAAAACCAAGAGGACAGCACCTCACTCTTACACGTTCAGGCTGAATGAAGATGCATGGGCACTTCATTTATCAAACAACAGCTTTCCCTCCCTTAACATCCACCCCATGCCACTGAAACCCCAGTGTTTGTTCATCAGTCCTGATACAGGAGTTACTTATAGAGCTTTTCCACTGAATGGTACCTACTCTACTCAACTCTGGTTTGTTTGTTTGGTTCTCCACCAGGTGAATCAGGTCCTGGTTCTGGAAGCGGGTTCTTGTTTAGTGGCTGTTCTCTCGTGGTTCAGAGCGAGTCGAGTAGGGACTAAACCGTGGCGTGTAAACCTTGCAGAGCGCTGATCGTCCAGAGAGAGTCGTCACTGTACGCCACGCAATGCAGACGACCAGCACCAACTCTCCATCTGTAAAATCTCCAGCTGCAGCAGAGATCACCTTTGTTTTTATCCGACTCACGACGGCAGCTCGTAAAATGACGCCGTGGTCTTTTGAAGAGGTTCAAACGCTCCTTGGATCGGTGGCCGACGAAAGAATCCAGCGAGAGCTGGACGCTGCAACAAGGAAGGAACAAACTCTACTGATCTGTCTGAACTGATGACGGAGCTGGGTTCAGTCCCCAACAACAACAACACGCCAATACACCATGAGTAAACACCGCGCAACGTTACCACCGCCGTTGTTGTGGTTTCCAAAGACCACTGTTCCCTTTAGAGATGGGGTTAGAGATGACACCTGATACATTTCAGGGGGGAGGTTAGGTAATATTACATTTTTATTGTGATATTTGTTGCTGTGCATAAAGTCTTGCTGTTCAGAGAAAACAAAAAAATATGGAAGTGCAGTAAATCTTTCCAACACAAAATGCTGATGAATATATTAACTATGTAGCTAATGTAATTATTACAGAATTGTGATTACATTGGAGTAAATATGAAAGTCTAATCATGTGGCAATGGCCTAAATGTTACTGAAAAACAACACTTCCTTCTCCCTCAACATCCACAGCTAAAATGCCTTTGAGTGAGTCACTTAAATCCTTACTGTGCCCTGGGCCTCAGTATGAACCACAACTGCACCATGTGTGTGTGTGTTTTCTTATTGCCTGTTTTATCTGATATTTCTTCTTCTTTTGACTGCTCACAATCCGCACCATCGATCTGGCACAGTTCTTGCCTCCTGACGCAACCGTCCCTATTTATCGGGCTTTGGGACCGGCACTACAATGCAATGCATTCCAGTGCCTAGGTACACACACCTACAGACATTGAGACACTAATCCATCTACCAACGTGTGTTTTTGGAGTGTGGGAGGAAACCGGAGCACCCGGAGGAAACCCACACAGACACAGAGAGAACACACCACACTCCTCACAGACAGTCACCCGGAGGAAACCCACGCAGACACAGGGAGAACACACCACACTCCTCACAGACAGTCACCCGGAGGAAACCCATGCAAACACAGGGAGAACACACCACACTCCTCACAGACAGTCACTCGGAGGAAACCCACGCAGACACAGAGAGAACACACCACACTGCTCACAGACAGTCACCCGGAGGAAACCCATGTGGACACGGGAAAAACACACCAAACTTTAATATTTTATTTGTGCTGTGTATTGTACAGACTGTGACACACAGTTAAGACTCACACATTAAGATAAAATATATATAAACTGTGATATGACCATGTGATGACCGCAGGGAAACATAAATGGTGCATTTTTTGCTGAAGAAACAGTGAAGGTGAAATATGAGTGAAGTTTGGGCGAAGGCCATTTTCTGCTCTGAAATTCTACACCTGCCTCCATAAAGACAAATAAACATACCAGCGAGGTCTCCAGAGCCCCTTAAAGAAGACAAATATCACCTCAGTCTCCTTCTGACCAAACACGTCCAGAGCAGCACCTGAGACTCCCCTCCAAGTCAAAGCAAATGGTCTGCTGTCTCACTGAGGCCTGAGGAAACAGAGAGGTGTGTGTGTGTGTGTGTGTGTGAGAGAGAGAGAGAGAGAAAGAGAGAGAGAGAGAGAGGAAGAGGAAGGTATGGAGGGGTGGGAAGGGCAAGAAAGCATGAGAGAGAATAGAGAGCGAGGGAGAAAGCGTGGGCACAAAGTGAAATTTAGTTTCATTTCTGTGGTTTAATGTTTTCTAATATGAATATCTGTACATTATATTCCTTAAAGTAACGATTATTGTTTGCCAGAGAGTTAAAAAAATAATTGTGATTGTTTACAGTTCTTTAAATTTCTGTAATATTTGCTTCTGTTTGATAGTACTGTCTCAATGTTCCTGTTTAAAAACGTTAGAGTTCAGTTCCAGAAAGAATACAGACAAAATAAGCTTCATCAGAAGGGATTTATTACTGTCAGTCATTCAGCACCACCCTGAGCCGTAAGCATTAGTAACGCTTTATTATTAGCGCTTTTTACAAGACATTATTCTTCAATCCTGATGCTGGAGAGCAGCGCATAGCAGAAATACTCACATATACCAGCAACAACCGTTTACTCCTACATACATTTACAGCACCGAAATACTGACACACGCCAGCTACAGCCGTTTACTCCTACATACAGTTACAGCACCGAAATACTGACGCACACCAGCTACAGCCGTTTACTCCTACATACAGTTACAGCACCGAAATACTGACTCACACCAGCTACAGCCGTTAACTCCTACATACAGTTACATCACCAAAATACTGACACACACCAGCTACAGCTGTTTACTCCTACATAGAGTTACAGCACAGAAATACTGAAACACACCAGCTACAGCCGTTTACTCTTACATACAGTTACAGCACCGAAATACTGACACACACTAGCTATAGCCGTTTACTCCTACATACAGTTACAGCACTGAAATACTAACACACCAGCTACAGCCGTTTACTCCTACATACAGTTACAGCACTGAAATACTGACATACACCAGCTACAGCCGTTTACTCCTACATACAGTTACAGCACCGAAATACTGACTCACACCAGCTACAGCCGTTAACTCCTACATACAGTTACAGCACCAAAATACTGACACACACCAGCTACAGCTGTTTACTCCTACATAGAGTTACAGCACAGAAATACTGAAACACACCAGCTACAGCCGTTTACTCCTACATACAGTTACAGCACTGAAATACTGACACACACCAGCTACAGCCGTTTACTCCTACATACAGTTACAGCACTGAAATACTGACACACACCATCTATAGCGGTTGTAATATTTTTGTGAATTAATACAACTTACACTGGTTTCTGTTCCTTTAAAAACGTGTTTGACTTGTGATGCAGTTAAATCAGGCACAGCCTACCTGCTTGATGCCTGCTGCATGGGCTGCGCTGAGTGAGTTTATCTGTTGTAGTGTGCACACAGTTACAGCGCCGGACTAGTGATACACACCAGCTACAACCTTTTACTCCTACATAAAGTTACACACCCCCAGCATAATTTTCACAGATTTTGCTTTTTAAACAACAATTTACAAAGTGTGAACCAGTCAAGTTTATACATTACTGCGCACTCCAACACAGTGTTTTGCGTTAGTGATCACTAATGTCACTCTTCTTGCAAAACCTTATTTTTTCTTCACATTTCAGACAACAAATGCAGGAAAGCATGCAGTGATGCTGTCAGGAAAAAACTGAGTCGTTCCTGCTTTCTGGTTTCTCCATTATTTTCTCCCTCTTTTTTCTCAGAGACAGAACTTCTCGCCCTTGACCGAGTTAGACACGAGGAATTCTTTGCGAGTCTCACAGTGTGGCCTACCTCAGGTCTCAGAGTCTGAGGCATCAGGCAATTTATTTCAATGCTTTTTTTTGGGAGGGGGGCAATTTTCACTCTGGTACTAAAGGAGAAATAAAGATTTATTTTCGGCAGCACAAGAGTGAAGCATGACTCAGCGGTGTTTATTCTCCTGGTGTAGACAGAGTCAACAGGGAACACAACGCTCCTCTCTCCGACCTCGTCTTATAACACACCGCTTTAAATGTGGAGCGAGGTTTTTGGGGGGGAACATTTTGTTCTCTGGGGGCTTTTTAATGAAAGACAGTTACTCTCCACATTCAGACAGATGTTGGTGAAAATACGCATGTTATTTTTTATCTGTTTGTTTAAGAGCACATTATTCCTGGAGTTGTTGACTCTCCTTTGATTGTGTCGCTAGGTTCTCCACAGAGACCTGTTTTTATTCCATACATAGTGTCTATTTCCATCCACAGTATAAAGGAGTAATAACAGCAACACCACCTGCAGCACCGAGGAGACAGCGAATCTCCACACATCTGGACCCCAGATGTAATTTACAGTTACAGAATACACTCTAAATTGAAATATACTGAACCAAAATATAAATGCAACACTCTTGTGTCTCAAAAATCTAAGACTTTTTCAATGTTCACAAAAGACCCTTTTCTCTCAAATATTGTTCACAGATTTGTCTACGTCTGTGACAGTGAGCACGTCTCCTGTGCCAAGATAATCCTCACAGGTGTGGCATATCAAGATTATTGCACATATAGTGCCTTAGACTGGCCACAATAAAAGGCCACTCTAAAATGTGCATATTTTTGTTCAGAATATACAGGGGTTGGACAATGTAAGTGAAACACCTGGTTTTAGACCACAATAACTTATTAGTGTGGTGTAGGGCCTCCTTTTGCGGCCGATACAGCGTCAGTTGGTCTTGGGAATGACATACACAAGTCCTGCACAGTGGTCAGAGGGATTTGAAGCCATTCTTCTTGCAGGATAGTGGCCAGGTCTCTACGTGATGCTGGTGGAGGAAAACGTTTCCTGACTCGCTCCTCCAAAACACCCCAAAGTGGCTCAATAATATTTAGATCTGGTGACTGTGCAGGCCATGGGAGATGTTCAACTTCACTTTCATGTTCATCAAACCAATCTTTCACCAATCTTGCTGTGTGTTTCATTGTCTAACCCCTGTATATATATATATATATATATATATATATATATATATATATATATACATACAGGGTGGGCCATTTGGATACTATCAGTGTGTGAAGAGCGGGAGAAGAGGGTTGCATTGACAATCCAACACAATGGGCAGCACTTTGAACACATTTTATAAGTGGTCCGAAACTTGTAAACAACTCATGAAAGAATAAAGTTACGTTAAAAGCAAGCACCCTTGTTTTTCTTGTGAAATTTCCAATAAGTTTGATGTGTCACATGACCCTGTTCCCATTGAACAAACAAAAGTTGGATCCAAAGTGACCGACTTCAAAATGGCCGCCATGGCCACCACGCATCTTGAAAAGTCCCCCCCCCTCCAACAAACAGGACGTTAATATCACCAACCAATCGCATTTAATTAAGGTGTATCCATATAAATGGCCCACCTTGTATATATATATATATTTATAATGCACCCCTTATAAAGGTTGAACTCGACTATGTCTACAGTGATCAGCCATAATGTTGAATCCACCATGTCATGTCTACATTCATTGTCCAGTTTATCAGCTCCACTGACCACACAGTTCTACAATTACAGGCTGTAGTCCATCAGTTGCTCTGCATACTTTATTACCCCCTTGCCCCCTGTTCTTCAGCACTCAGGACTCAGTGGACTATTCTCAGTCCAGCAGTGACACGGAGGTGGTTGGTCTTCTCCCACAGAAGAGTGACTGTAGTAAAACTGTGCTGACCTGTGCGTTCTGACCCGGTTCTATCAGAGTGGCATTAACTGTCTCCTGCAGTAGCTCTTATGTGGGACCAGACCAGACAGACACTCCTTTACACCCTCCACCATCAGGTACCGACAACCACAATCTGGGATCACCCTACTTGACCTTGTGGAGACGATCCAAAACATTATGACCATCATAATATGGACCTTTGGACACAGATCCTTATGCTAAACATTTCTCCTGCTTCCAACATCAACTTGAAGAACTGACGGTTTAATTGAGGAGGAATATATCTGTACACCACATTCCAGCAGATGATCAGTGTTATTCACATCGCCTTTCCTTGGCTTTTATTGTTGTGGCAGGTAGAAAAACAGATGCAGAAGGCAGTAACATGCTATAAATGCTTATATCATTCCTTCATTGTTTCTACTTTGAGCAAAACCAGAGGCATTCAAAGAACATAAAAAATGAGCCATTCTTTAAAGAACCCACTGAGAACCATGGCGTTAGATGAGTTTTCTTCAAGCTCTCGGTTCCCTGTCATGAAGGAAGCAGACCTGCGAGGGCCCACACAGGAGAGAAAGCCATTTATTATCCGGACGCCATGTCAGAGCTTTCAGACACTAATATATTTCGAAGCATCCCTCGAACGCCTTCGAATACAATCGGCAAGTGACACAATACACTTCAGTGTTTATGAGTAATCTGTCACATTATGCTTTGTAGTACACACACACACACACACACACACACACACTCACACACACCTGTCATTACAGCAAAGATGGACACCCTCAGAGAAAACCTGCTCAAAGTGCTTTTCAACAAAAGAAACCACCATCTCTCTCTCTTTTTCCGGGAATTTTTCATTGCTTCCAGTGTGGTACGTATCATTTTGTGGGAAAACAACACCATTCCAGCATCACACGGCTACTCCTGCCCTCTGCCACACAATGGATCCATCCACTCCAACTCCATTATCCCTCTCTCCCTCCTTCCCTCGCTCTCGGCACACATCCGGAGACTGGAGTCTTGCTGAAGAGCCCCGCTCTCAGGTGAAAATGCATCCCAAACTACAGCCTAGTGCACTCTAATGGTCTTAAAACAAGGGAAGAAAGAGGCTTATAACCTGAAAACACACAGCATCTCAAAGAAGTGCACACCCACTGAGTGACCAGTGTAATCTGATGACATTTCGAGATGAAGGCAATGTCCAAAATTACTGTAGTGCACTATTCTGAGAGTGCACTCTTATGGTCGGGAACCAGTACAGAAAATAAGTTTATAATCCTAAGACATACAGTGACTCAAAGCAGTAGAAGTAGTGCGAGCAGAGCTTTATACCGTATTCACCTTATTTTCCTTGACAGTGAGAAGGGTCTGGCTGCAGACATGCGCCCTCTGCCTCACATGCACCACCAGCTTATTCATGACGTCAGTGCACCCTCTGCCACAGAAACCATGCACTGTTGGCTATAAGACTAACACTGAATGGATGTTAGCTTAGTCTTACTGCTTGTCCCTGGTGATTCCAGGACAGAGGAACTCTTGATTCTTGTCTAAAAGAATGTGGGATGAGGCTCAAAGCTCTCAAGACACAGACCGGGTCTTGACCACTTCCGTCAGGTCAGGGCAGGAGGGGCCGGTTCTGACCGGGTTCGTCAGGGCAGGAGGGGCTGGTTCTGACCAGGTTCGTCAGGGCAGGAGGAGCTGGTTCTTACCAGGTTCGTCAGGGCAGGAGGAGCTGGTTCTGACCGGGTTCGTCAGGGCAGGAGGAGTCGGTTCTGACCGGGTTCGTCAGGGCAGGAGGGGCTGGTTCTGACCGGGTCCATCAGGTCAGAAGGGACTGGTCCATTCCTGGATTTGGTGAATGTCAGAGTTTTAAATCTGGTTTAGCTGAAATATAGTCTGGGTCTGAATGCGTCGTGTGTAGGATGTGTTTTGGAGATCAGAAAGCGTCTGACCATCACAACGAATCTGTATCTAATCAGCGTTTACAAACTTCTCTGAACACAGATCTGTACAGCTCTTCCTCAAAGTGAGAGATAAAAGAAATGGTTTGAAAAGGAGTTGTGACGGAGACCGAGAGCAGCCTCTTTCACGGTGAAACAGATGACAGAGTGCTACTGAAAATGGAATTAAACTGACTGTTGCGTCTGCGGCGTTTCATCTTGCATCAGGGTTTGTTTACGTAATCTTCATGAATAAAGCATTTGTTTTAAAGATGTGTAAATATTTCTCTCCTAAACAACAGCATCTCTTTATCTCAATCAGGTCTGGTTCAGGTTCAGTCTTTTTTCCGCCCGCTGAAGACCTGCTGAAATTTTCATTTAAATATAGACTGATATAAACAGAATGAATGAAACAGAATGAAACGGAGGTGAACTAACACGTGGCCTTTTGTATGGGATGCCGTTCAGGAAATAATTCTTCTGTACTTGTTGGTTTGTATATATCATTTTGTTGGTATATATGAGATCGTCAGTTCATACATTGGTTTCCTAGCATATGTATTGGTTTATGGGTATACTAACTGGATTCCAAAAAAGTTGGGACACTAAACCAATTGTGAATAAAAACTGAATGCAATGATGTGGAGGTGGCAAATGTCAGTATTTTATTTGTAATAGAACATAGATGACAGATCTAAAGTTTAATCTGAGTAAATGTAACATTTTAAAGGAAAAATATGTTGATTCAAAATTTCACAGTGTCAACAAATCCCAAAAAAGTTGGGACAAGTAGCAATAAGTGGCTGAAAAAAGGAAATTGAGCAAATAACGAACAGCTGGAAGACCAATTAACACTAATTAGTTCAATTACAACTTGATTGAGTATAAAAAGAGCTTCTCAGAGTGTCAGTGTCTCTCTGAAGCCAAGATGGTAAGAGGATCACCAATTCCACCATTGTTGGGCAGAAAGATAGTGCAGCGATACCAGAATGGTGTTACCCAGCGTAAAATAGCAAAGACTTTTAAGTTATCATCATCAACCGTGCATAACATCATCAAAAGATTCAGAGAATCTGGAACAACTGCTGTGCGTAAGGATCAAGGCCGTAAAACTCTACTGGATGCTCGTGATCTCCGGGCCCTTAAACAACACTGCACCTCAAACAGGAACACCAGACCACATTCTGCAGCAGTCACAACATCATGGCTACGTAGGAGAAGGATCCGGGGACTGAAATGGCAGCCTGCAGTCCAGATCTTTCACCTGTAGAGAACATTTGGCGCATCATAAAGAGGAAGGTGCGACAAAGAAGGCCCAAGATGAGTGAACAGTTAGAGGCCTGTATTAGACATGAATGGGAGAGCATTCCTATTTCTAAACTTGAGGAACTGGTCTCCTCTGTCCCCAGACGTCTGTTGAGTGTTGTAAGAAGAAGGGGGGATGCCACACAGTGGTAAAAAATGGCCTTGTCCCAACTTTTTTGGGGATTTGTTGACGCCTTGAAATTTTGAATCAACATATTTTTCCCTTAAAATGTTACATTTACTCAGATTAAACTTTTGATCTGTCGTCTATGTTCTATTCTGAATAAAATATTGACATTTACCGTCTCCACATCATTGCATTCAGTTTTTATTCACAATTTGTTTAGTGTCCCAACTTTTTTGGAATCCGGTTTGTAAATTAGTTTGTATATACTGGTATATATATATATATATGAGAATCTGATTTAAGAAACAAACCAGTTTATATACCAACAAACCAATAAATACAAACCAATACAGTGTATAGACTAGAAAACCAATGTATGAACTGACGATCTGATATATACAAACCAACAGTTTAAACCAAAGTATGTGCCATTAAACCAAGTAGTTTCTCCATAACTATATACACCAAATATATATATATACACACAATAAAGTAACAGAGCATACATTCCTCCTGTAAAACCCCACTGTACACCACAGACACACAGATAACCACCCCACCTTCATCCCACAGTCCACAGTTTGTGCTGCTCAAATGAGGCCCACAAAGCACGGATAAACGCCCCCCTCCAACACACACACCACAGCGACTGAACTGAAGTTCTCTCCTCTTTCTCAGTCTCACTCTCTCGCTATTTCTCTTTACTCACACTGTGTGGGTCATAATTACAGGGTTTTTTTTTCTTAACGAATGCTAACAAGTGTTTACCAATTTAAGATTTTCAAAACACTAAACACAGCAACACATCTACCTCACACACATCGCCAAATAGTTCATTTTCTGCTCAAAACCACATTTTGTTCATTAAATACCAAGTCTTCATTTCAATATTCAAACAAACCTCCTCTACATTCACTAACTCCATCAAAACACGGCAAACCTGCTTCAATACGGAGTCGGTCTTTCAAAACTCAACATGGTTTCTATCCCAGAGGAACACAGCCAATCACAGAACAGCTCTCAGAACTCTAACAGTTTTACTTTCCATGTGTCAGTTCCACCAGCAAACAACTGACCTTTAACCTCCACTGCCCTTCTCCTGGAAACCACTACAGAAAAAAGGTACAGTACAGGAACGTTACTGTCACTGAAGCTACAAACAGTGGAGTGTATCTTTAAAGGTACAGCAGTGGTGTTAGAGTCCAGTTGTGTTCCTAAAGGTTCATTACATTCTCTTCTCCAGAGGGAGAGGGGGATCTCTGTAATCTTTCATTATACAACTGTGGAGAATAAAATACACAATAAAAGTCCTGGAGATGAAACGGAGCGAATGACATCACTGAGGGAACCACCACAGAGAGAGCAGCAGGTACCACCACAGCCACAGGTTTTCTGAGTGTAGGGTCATGACCTTTCTACCAGTGACCCCCGAAAAACCCAACAAACATTGCCTTTGGTCGTAGGTGTGTAAAAGTGAAATACACAAATACAGTAAATAAAAAAGGCACAGAAGGTTTGTGAAAAATACACAGTCCTTTTCCAAACTCTCCCTTGTTCAGACCTTATTTTCCTTTTCTCTCTCACTCTCTCTTTGCTTCTGTAGGGAGTTGTAGACCCTCACTGACCCTCAGTCCAGAAAGCACCTTTGGATGGGTCCATGTCACTGACAGCACTTTAACACAGCGTCTGTCTCAGGGCGAGTTAGAGTCAGGTGTGATTCATCTGCATCAGATACTTCTCAGTGTGGCATTAACCTCAGAAACGTTTATCACTTGTTTCAATATCGCTTTTCACCTGGTGATGTTCCAGAGGTAGGTGTTTTATACTGTATTTAAGGTTGTGAACATTCATTCATTCATTATCTGTAAGCCCTTATCCAGTTCAGGGTCACGGTGGGTCCAGAGCCTACCTGGAATCATTCGGTGCTAGGAGGGGGTGCCAATCCTGCACAGGGCAACACACACACTCACACACCTACGGGCAATTTTGAGTCTCCCATCCACCTACCAATGTGCCGTTGGAACCCCGAGGAATCCCACACAGACACAGGGAGAACACACCACACTCCTCACAGACAGTCACCCGGAGGAAACCCACGCAGACACCGAGAGAACACACCACACTCCTCACAGACAGTCACCCGGAGCGGGATTCGAACCCACAACCTCCAGGTCCCTCCAGGTCCACTACGTGTCTACGTGCTGAGCCACCGTGCCAGCAGGTTGTAAACATAAGGTTTTCATTACTGTCTGTGTGTGAGCATTTGTAAATGAGTCAAAAAAGATCCATAGTTTTGGTTTACAGCAGATTTTGTGAAAACAACATGAATTGTGTTAATGGTGTAGTCCACGACCGACGGATGCTGTGCTAATTGTGTTTAGAGGTTTGAAAATGTGACACACACTGGACAAAGTGATGTTAGCGAATGACTAAACTGGAGGGAAAACTACATTGCTCTTATATAACAGAGGCCTACATCCCCTAGTTAGCACTGAGCCTTACCCACTCCACACCACTTTGACCTGTGGGTGTTTGGGTCTGGTGTCTGTGGCTATCAGTTTCCTTCATGTACACATTTCCTCCATGAAACATTTATATCTGAATCTTCCCTGGGGCTCCAAATCAATCAAATCCGACTGAAAATAGCTGTGTGAAATGGCTGTTGTCCATGTTTATACATAACAACCTGTCAAACATCATCAAAAACCACAGCAAGAGGATTAGAGATTACTGCACATCTCCACACTCCTATATCATGCCTCCCAGGGTCTGTGAGTATTGATTTCTCTCATGTTCAGACGTCCTTCCTATTTCTCTCACGTATGTTTCTCGTTGTCGTATATATTTCACTCTCCCTCCACTTCATGAAACATTTATCCTTGAGTCTTCCCAGAGCGCCTCAGTCGGACAGAACTGTCCAGTGTGATGTAGAAGGAGGGATAACTCTCCTGTACTGAAGGAATTTTCCCTGAACACATTATGTCCAGTGTGTGATGTTTATGGTAAATGTTAACAAAATAAGCCCATGCTCTCCGGAGCTGACACAGGCACAAAGAGAACAAAAAGACCACAGAAGGATCTCTGACTGAAGTGCCCTCTTGACATAAATAATAACTGTGTTTTTAAAAGGAACATTCTATTATACCTCTTCTCCACAGCGGAACACAGTTCTGTTCGTCTGTGACCTGCTTTGGTCCAAACCCCACGAGCCCCACAGCAGTGTTCTCCCCCTGTGTAAACAGCCCCTGTTCAGAACGCCCGCTTTCAGCACCTGTTCCTTTAAATGATAATGAGCCGCTCGCTGTTCACCCCGACCCCGAGCGCACAGCAGTGAGGAGCGAGGAGCAGAAGCTCTGGTTTTTAGCTGTTTTCACTCTGTTCTCTTCCTTTTTGTTTTCTCCATTTTTACTCAGTGCTCTTATTTCTCTTCACTCGTTTAACCTCGTCTTTGCACTCTCACCTACATGTAGGTCGAGCGCTGTGATTGGACCACACACCACACTCCTCACAGACAGTCACCCGGAGGAAACCCACGCAGACACAGGGAGAACAGACCACACTCCTCACAGACAGTCACCCCGAGGAAACACACACAGACACAGGGAGAACACACCACACTCCTCACAGACAGTCACCCGGAGGAAACCCACGCAGACACAGGGAGAACACATCACACTCCTCACAGACAGTCACCCGGAGGAAACCCACGCAGACACAGGGAGAACACATCACACTCCTCACAGACAGTCACCCGGAGGAAACCCACACAGACACAGAGAGAACACACCACACTCCTCTCAGACAATCACCCAGAGGAAACCCACGCAGACACAGGGAGAACACATCACACTCCTCACAGACAGTCACCCGGAGGAAACCCACACAGACACAGGGAGAACACACCACACTCCTCACAGACAATCAACCGGAGGAAACCCACGCAGACACAGGGAGAACACACCACACTCCTCACAGACAGTCACCCGGAGGAAACCCACACAGACACAGAGAGAACACACCACACTCCTCACAGACAGTCACCCGGAGGAAACCCATGCAGACACAGGGAGAACACACCACACTCCTCACAGACAATCACCCGGAGGAAACCCACGCAGACACAGGGAGAACACACCACACTCCTCACAGACAGTCACCTGGAGGAAACCCACGCAGACACAGGGAGAACACACCACACTCCTCACAGACAGTCACCCGGAGGAAACCCACGCAGACACAGGGAGAACACACCACACTCCTCACAGACAATCACCCGGAGCACTACAGCACCGCTTGCTGGTGTCACACAGTCATTTTAAACTTTTAATTTCTAACCACCTTCACACAACCTGCCAGTGATTTTATATTTTTATTTATTTATTTTATTCTTTAATTTTTTGACAATTTTTATTATTATTATTATTTCTGCTGCAAAGGATTGTTGCCCCCTCCAGGGTGTGTTCCTGCCTTGCACCCAATGATTCCAGGTAGGCTCCGGACCCACCGTGACCCTGAACTGGATAAGGGTTACAGACAATGAATGAATGAATTAATAAAATATATTATTATTTGTCTTACTATTTTTAGTTGTAACATTCAGATTTTGTACTACGTTTTTATGTTCCTCTTCTGTTTATTAATTTATTAGTTTTATTCTTATTATCAGATTCTTATATTGAGTTTAATTTCTATATTTATTTCATTTATTTAGTCTTTATTTGGTCTTATTCTTGGTTTTAGTTTATTTAAATGTGATATGTTCTCTTTGGTAATAAAATCAAGCAAAATAAATCATAATTTTCGTTAAATTAGTTGTTTTATATTTATTATATATCATTTAAATATTTTCTTTTCTTTTTTCCGTCCCTTTATTGTAAGTTATGTAATGCTCAGCTCCATTGTAAATGAGGGTTTCCCTTGATTTACTTAAGAGTGAAAATAAAGGTTGATTGATTGATTGATTGATTGATTGATTGATTGATTGATTGATTGATTGAAATACAAAAACATGATTTCAGTTCAATTAAAAGGATTTTTTTTTTTTTATTCCCTGGTGTAACTCGCTGACAATGGAGTCCCTGCGAGTGCAAGTTCATGCTGTGCAGAGTTAAGTTAATCACTGTAGAAATTATGCAGAAGGTTTTCTCTCCTGTTGGATGCACTGTGTTTCTGAGTGAGCACAGGAACAATCACAGGACACTCACTGTGACAAGAACTGACATTATTTCAATCATATTTCAGCGTTGGGTTCAGAGGTGGGTTGGGTGCCAGTGGGAGCTGTGTAAATTTGATTTGGTCAAAAAGCTGTGAGCTTTCTTTAAGGTTATGTTTGTCTACATCACTCTTCAGTGTCCAGTGTTCTCTCTTAGACCCCATCCACATGGACACGGATACTTTTAAAAGTAAGGCGTTTGTGGACATTGGAGGTCACTGAAAACTGAGGTTTTAGAAAACGCTGTCAAAGGTGGATATTATCAGAATAATGTACGTCTCACAGTGTGTCGGTCTCAAGTAGCTCCTCATGCCTTACGTTGTACATTACATAAGTTCTAAAACTACACTGTACACACACAGACAGCACTAGAGCTCAGATTCACACAGATGAATAAATAGAAATGATGTGTGTTAGAAATATACACTGCACTGTTAACATCTAGATTCAGTCGTTTCAGGGCGTGTTTAGTGCACTACAGAGGGAGGATGGAGTGATTTGGGATTAAACCTGTCCCATGCTTCATGTTGTTTTCATGTCTGTCCTAAAGAGGTACCATGGCCCCCTACTGGACTGGAGGGATAATGCACCTGTCGTCTTGTTCATCTGGGCAGGGAGATTTTAACAAATGTAAGGAGGGAAATCTTGTTTTTTAAAAATATCTGGATCAATGTGGATAGGGCTTATCTCTCCCTCTCTCTCTCTCTCTCTCTCTCTCTTTCTCTCTCTCTCTCTCTCTCTCTCTCTCTCTCTCTCTCTCTCTCTCTCCCCTTTTTAAGCCAAGGTTTGTTTGGAAGCTCGTTGAAGGAAAGGAGCACCGTTCCTCAGGCTCCTGCTCACAATCAATTCACAAGTGTAGAGCTCAGACTATCAGCCAATCAATGCCACCGCTCTGGGCTCATGTTTTGGAGAAGGAAGTGGCTAGGGCAGCTCTGATGGATGGCGCTTCCTTGTCACATCGTGACTCCATCATTCATCACGAGACGCCTCCAGGGCCCAGCGGCCATGAAGAGTTTTCTAGCTCATTTACACAGTCGCTGGACACCATAGTGGTCAATTAAACACAGAAGGGTCTGAACAAGATGAAGCACCAGGTGAATGTGGTCAGCATCAAAACTGAGCGCTGCTAACAAACAGCGAGTCGATACAGATCAATAACCCAGTCCCACATGCCCTGTGTCTACTCTTCGGTGAAGTCAACAACATGTGGACCCTCAGGGCGAGAGATCTCCAGGTCGCTAGAGTTCAATGTGTGAGTACGGGACAGAGCTGTGGAGTCAGTCTGGCCTCGTGGTGAATTTTTACATATTTGACAATAAGACATTTTCACAGGATTCATACAGTGTGTACTACATATAGTTAGGCAGCCATGGCATAATGGTTACAGAAGAGGACTCCTCACAGACCCCAGTCACCCAGAGGAATCCCACGCAGACACAGGGAGAACACACCACACTCCGGAGGAAAGCCACGCAGACACAGGGAGAACACACCACACTCCTCACAGATAGTCGCCCGGAGGAAAGCCACGCAGACACAGAGAGAACACACCACACTCCTCACAGACAGTCACCCGGAGGAAACCCACGAAGACACAGAGAGAACACACCACACTCCTCACAGAGAGTCACCCGGAGGAAACCCACGCAGACACAGAGAGAACACACCACACTCCTCACAGACAGACACACGGAGGAAACCCACGCAGACACAGAGAGAACACACCACACTCCTCACAGACAGTCACCCGGAGGAAACCCACGAAGACACAGAGAGAACACACCACACTCCTCACAGAGAGTCACCCGGAGGAAACCCACGCAGACACAGGGAGAACACACCACACTCCTCACAGACAGACACACGGAGGAAACCCACGCAGACACAGAGAGAACACACCACACTCCTCACAGACAGTAACCCGGAGGAAACCCACACAGACACAGGGAGAACACACCACACTCTTCACAGACAGTCACCCGGAGGAAACCCACGCAGACACAGGGAGAACACACCACACTCCTCACAGACAGTCACCCGGAGGAAACCCACACAGACACAGGGAGAACACACCACACTCCTCACAGACAGTCACCCGGAGGAAACCCACGCAGACACAGGGAGAACACACCACACTCCTCACAGACAGTCACCCGGAGCGAGACTCAACCCCAAACTCAAACTGAAGGACCCTGGACCTGTGACAGAGACACTGCCCTGCTGCACCACCGTGCCGCCTTGTATTAAATTATAAACATGTACCCGGACAATAACAATGCACATATTAATTTGTTTTTGTGTCAGTGCACATTAACAGCAATGGTTTATAGTGAGTACAGTTTGTGGGTAATAGCCGGCCGCTGTCCATCTCTGTAAAGACAAATAAGAAGCTTTCCTACAATAAAACAAACAGATGAGTGCAACATGCTGATGATGACACCAGCCTCTTGTATCTTTGTGTCCTCCATATTTCAGGTGTTACAGAGAAAGAGGAAAGGCTAAAAACATCCAGTGTGTTAATCAGAGGAGTCTCCAGGGTTTTCTGGCCATCTGTGCGGTGTGTTGTTGGTGTGTGTGTGTGTGTGTGTTGGGCCAGCACTGGAGGCCTTTGTATTTTCCTGCTAAGTGTGCAGCTCTTTTCTTTCTCAGCAGAACTCAGCCAGAGAAACACAGTAATATCATACGTCCTCTTTCAGCACAGATGCCATTATTCACAGAGAAAAGCCCCACCCCAGTGCATGCTGGGAGGGGGTTTAAATCTCTCATGTGGAGAGAAGTCCACCTCAGCAACTTCCACTAATTACGCCAGAGTCAGAGTGTTTCTCGACTGGGAGAAAGAGGGAGAAAAGCAAAAACGATCCGGAGATGAAGATTTATGTCAAAGGGCTGTGTAAGAAAGCTCTACTCCTCTTTTCGTCTTTCAGAAGGTCACAGATAACTCTCCTCAGGCCGTTACACACAAAAAGTGAAGCAGAAAAATGTGGAAAAACGTGGATGCAACTTTTTCGGAATATTCAATGGTTCAGGTTTATTTTACAACAAAAATAAACAAAATTAAATAAACACCGTCCAATTGCCTCTAGAAGCTGATTCTTGGCCATGGCTCAGCCAGTGATGGAGGGAGAGAGTTATTTTTTTTCCCATTTGCTGAGCCAGGGCTGTGTATAAACACTGGAGCTTTTTCCAGCAAATGGTGAGGAAACATTCCCTGAATTTTAAATTGTAAACATCACAGTGGAGAAAATACATCAGAGAAATTAAAACACAGAAATGAACACAGATTATTATTTCATTCATTCATTCATTCATTATCTGTAACCACCTTGAGGGCATTAACCAGGAGCCTGTCAGGCGCTGACGTTCAGTGATTAACTCTGGATAACGCACTACTACAACTCATCCCAAAGTTATTGGATGGTGCTTTATCACTCCTGACAACACACGCTGGGATTTATACCCCTCTCACCCACACTTGGCATTGAGCATGGTGACCTCAGGCTCATGTACAGCTGCTCCAGTGTGTCCCACTGTATTTTGTCTCAACATGCGACCACCATGTGTGTGTGTACCTACAGTATAAGTGTAAAATAGCAGCATGCTTTCTTATTGCTGGAAGTAGATGTGGTTCCTAATGTAATAGATACCTTTAAAACCCTGGACTTCCAGCTTATCCTCTCTCTCTCTCTCTCTCTCTCTCTCTCTCTCTCTCTCTCTCTCTCTCTCTCTCTCTCCCCCCTTTTCTCTTCTTCCAGGCTGCGTTCATTTTAACTGATTTCACAGAAACACAAAATCCTGTGCGAAAAGCTCTGAAAGGGGCTTCTCTCTCTCTTCCCTCCATTTTCTTATGAAGAGAGATGGCTTTATCACATCCATTCATCTTCCTTTCCCTCGTTACCCGCCAGATCCAGCCACGGAAAGTGTGTTGTGCAACCTCCGTTAAAATGGGTCACTCAACCTTTATGGTCTTGGTGTTATTTTAAAAAAAGGAACAAAAGCCATTCTTCTGCGTTCGGCTTTTGTTAGCTTTTTTTAACTCTCCGCTACTTTTACTTCCACTTTGAGGAAGGATGCACTTTCCTACCGCAATAAAGCCATGCATTTTTAAAAACCGCCTGCCTTTAGTTTCAAAAGAAGAATGGCCCAGATAATATGGTCTTGGTGGTGTTTGTTTGGAGAAATCCTCTTGCAGTTGTCTGAGAGGATTAGTCCTAGTTCTATACACTGCACAGATAATGCATCTGAGCCATTACTGTGTTTTGAGCAATTTATTTTAAACCCTTAGAAGGGCACAGGGAAAAGGAATCAAGGGAACGAGCAGCACATACAATTTCCAAAACAACATCAAACCCTTAAATAACTACTCAAACAACTGAAAGAGTGGCCGCAGAGCATGCTGGGAACTCCCCTATGAGCTCCCCAGTACTTCCTATACAATATTTTTATGACGCATTGTTTTCTGTTTCAAAACCAGCAAATAACAAAGACAATAGCATTGTTAAAATTGGAAAATCATGAGGCAGGGCATCTTAGGGCAGTTCAGGCAGTTGTTAGGCTGTTGCTAGGGTGAAAATGTTGTTATGGTATTTGAGGTTTAGGTGATTAGGTAGTTCCTATAGCATTTTGGGTGATTGCCTAGGTGTTCCAAGTGTTTTTTATGGGAGCTGCTATGGTATTCCAGGTGGTTGCTAAGGTACTCAAGGTGGTTGTTATAGTAGTAGCAATGTCATTTCATGTAGTTTCATAAGTGTTCCAAGTGGTTGCTATGGAAGTTGCTAAAGTGTTCCAGTTGCTAAAATGCTATGGTGCTGCTAAAATATTTCTAGTTGAGTGTTGTGGTTGCTGAGGTTTTAAGGTGAATTCTAAGGTGTTAAAGAGGTTGCTATGGTAGTGTTTAGGTGGTTTCCATGGTCCCAGCTGGTGGCTACTGGTTGCTGTTATTGATTGCGTGTTAGTCATCAGTTTCACATATTCATACAGTCAGTCACTCAGTCATTCTTACTCACACACACCTATGGACAGTTTCACACACTCACCCAGTCACTCACACATTCACCCAGTCACGCACACATTCACCCAGTCACTCACACACTCACCCAGTCACTCACACATTCACCCAGTCACTCACACACTCACCCAGTCACTCACACACTCACCCAGTCACTCACACATTCACCCAGTCACTCACACACTCACCCAGTCACTCACACATTCACCCAGTCACTCACACACTCACCCACAGTCACTCACACATTCACCCAGTAACTCACACACTCACCCAGTCACTCACACATTCACCCAGTCACTCACACACTCACCCAGTCACTCACACATTCACCCAGTCACTCACACACTCACCCACAGTCACTCACACATTCACCCAGTAACTCACACCTGTGGACAGCTTCACACACTCACCCAGTCACACACACACTCACCCAGTCACTCACACACTCACCCAGTAACTCACACATTCACCCAGTCACTCACACATTCACCCAGTCACTCACACACTCACCCAGTAACTCACACATTCACCCAGTCACTCACACATTCACCCAGTAACTCACACACTCACCCAGTAACTCACACATTCACCCAGTCACTCACACATTCACCCAGTCACTCACACCTGTGGACAGTTTCACACACGCACTCAGTAACTAACACCTGTGGACAGTTTCACACACTCACCCAGTCACTCACACATTCACTCAGTCACTCACACACTCACCCAGTCACTCACACATTCACTCAGTCACTCACACCTGGCCCCGATATTTGATGGAAACAGGAAATGGATTCTTTAAATCCTGTTTATATTCAATCTCTCTCTCTCTCTCTCTGTCTCTCTCTCTCTCTCTCAGCCTCTGAAGGTCAGTAGAGAGTGAGAGGAGGGTGGATGTGAACAGAAGACCCAGCCCTCTGTCCAGTTCCTGTCAGAGCAGATGATATTCGTGTCCGAGACACTGAAGCGTGTTATCGGCCGACAGAACAAGCAGCATCCCAGGAGCTCCCAGAGCCTTAGATCAGAGACGGTTTCTAAATTCAACACACGATCGGACCACCACAAGGTCAAACTACAGCCGCCCCCCATCCTGAGAAAGACAAAGAGTATGAGTACAATACCAATCAGAACAGAGAACCGTTCTCATCCATAACCAACCATAAAGAAGCTCCACTGACCACACAGGTGGATCTGTTGCTCTGCATACTTTGTTAGCCCCCCTTCACCCTGTTCTCCTGCGCTCAGGACCCCCACAGAGCAGGTGTGATGTGGTGGTGGATCATTCTCAGCGCTGCAGTTACACTGACGTGGTGGTGGTGTGTTAGTGTGTGTTGTGCTGGTGTAGAGTGGATCAGACACAGCAGTGCTGCTGGAGTTTTTAAACCCCTCAGTGTCTGGACTGAGAACAGTCCACCGACCAAAAACATCCAGCCTGTGTCACTGATGAAGGACTAGAGGACGACCGACACACACTGTGCAGCGACAGATGAGCTACCGTCTCTGACTCTACATCTACAAGGTGGACCAACGAGGGAGGAGTGTCTCACAGAGTGGACAGAGAGTGGACACAGGGTTTAAAAACTCCAGCAGCACTGCTGTGTCTGATCCACAAGGAGAAGGAAGTATGTAGAGCAATAAAAATTATATTACAGAGTACATCTCCATACTATGCTTTTATACCCCAAACTTTAAAAAGCCCTCAACTGGCGCCAGGTGTACTGCCCCCTCCAGGTCCAAAGGTGTTAGCGGTCAAAGCTGTGACATAAAACATGACAAACGTCCACACCCATCCAGAACGTGGCGGCTCTGACCTACAGCTGTTCAGACTTGAGCTACAATAACAGATTGAATCAGAGAGCGGTGAAAACTTCAAATAGACACAGCTGTAAAGTCCAGCCATCTTGTAATGCCATGGCCTTTAGCTTATCCACGTTTAAACGACAAACAAACGGCAGCCAGGCCGCCAAGAACAGCCCAAACCCCACCATGTTTACTCAAATGCCAAGCAGCAACTCTCCGTATCCTCTTAATCTGATAAGAGCCATGAGTTTCCGCAGTTGTGTAGAGTAAGCTCCATCAGTAGATTCACCCCAGCCCCTCACACACTCCTCACTCTAACTAGCTGTGTGATAAATGTGTGTCTTGTGGGCCTGCCAAAGAGCAATCTGTCTCTCTGCGGGGGTCCGGCTGAGACCTCCTCTCAGAGGAGCGCAGGATTCTCTGCCAGTGAACACACTGCAGATTAAACACCACACGCAAACATGGCATCTGTGTCACTGCCACAGTGTTTTACTGTAGAAGCTGACTCCAGAGCTCAAACACTCCGTGTGCAGGAGTCAGTAGGAATCCACAGGGTTTTCCCGAGATATATTGGTTAATTATAGACGGGCAAATTCCCCACTTCTCCACGAAAGCCTTAATAAAACGTCTGTTGTGTGCTTTGGTCAAAACCCCACAGCAGATCATCTCAGCTTTATACCGTGACCAGTCACAAGGCTAATGTGGCTCTGTACTCTCTTTGAATCTGAGCAAACTCTCAGACTGGCAGTCACACTGAGCCCCACACGTTTACTCGTCCCGGAGTAAACCCAGCGCTCGTTTCAAGGCTCGCATTGAGTAAAAGCAGTGCTCTTTTAAAGCCTCACAGTGGCTGGGTTTTTCGATCCAAAACATCAGAAAAAAAATGGCAAATAGGTTTTTTTTCCTTTATTAAACTTTTGGGAATAAACTTTAGATGACGTCTTAAAGATGGAGAAATCTGAGCTGTTTTTTGCTTTGATCAGAGCCATGTTTTTTACAGAAAAGGAGAGTTGTCCTAAAGTTAGAAAGCTAGGGTGACCAGATCTGAGACGGTGAAAAAGAGGACACGTCTCGAGGGGGGAGGGAGGGGGGGGTGAGCTCTCGCCCCTCACTACCGTTGTATTCTTAGCTGAACTTATGTGTGCTTTTAGGCCCTTTACACCTTTACTGGCTACACAAAGCATGGGAATTTCTTTTTTAATTCATCCGAGAACTTACATTTCCGTTTCAGCTGCTCGAGATGAGGGTGGGTGCATGAGCTTTGTCTGACGTAAACAAGGACTACAGACGTGCAGACTGACCAATTAAATGTTTACAGAGAAGTTTATCGACCAATAACGGTAGCTCTACAGTCAGACCGTCCAATCAGAAGATTTTCTGACTTCACCACGCCCCCTTCTCACTCAAGCGAACCAATCGGAGTAGAGGAGGGCGGGACTAGTTTGTGAACGAAACGCTTCTCGAAGTTCTATGTAAACTCTAGAAAAACAACATCCCGGACGTTTGTGAAATTCCGCCCGGACATTTTTTAAGTCTGAAAAAGAGGACATGTCCGGGTAAAAGAGGACGTCTGGTCACACTAGACAGAGAGAAAAGAGAGTTGTCCTAAAGGAGGAGAGTCTGGGGAATGTCTGTAAACAGCCCATGGTCGCGGGGTTAGTCCAGGACTCTAGGGGGCGCTGTGCCATACGCAGAGTATGAATAAACCAGCTGAAACATGATTGTTTATTCGAAAAAAATATATTTTCCATCGCTCTTTTGCTCATTTGTACCTTTTTCCACCTCGTCCGATTGTAAACGGGTTTTTTTTGCGATATTTCTGTGTTTTTCCCGATTTTGGGTCTTTTCCATTCAGGTTTTTTTTTGCGCATTTTAATAATTCGCAACAAACCATGGATGGAAAACACGGTACTGAGTAAAACCTGTCCCTGCTCTGAGGCTCACACCAGCGCTCATTCCATTGCCTGTGTTGGCTCCTGATGGACTCAATTACAGAGATCAACATCTGAATAAACCCAAAAGATCAGTCAAATCGCTGCTGCAATTCAAAGCAAATAGTTTTTAAAAAAAAACATCATCACTGTCTCAAGGCTGTGTGGTTGCCATAGCAACTAAACCTGGCCTGTGACAGTGGGCTGTCAGTCACATATGTTTATTTGAATATTAAAATCACGCCCCCACCGGTCTCAGAGTGGTCGGATTAGAGCGTTTAATCCATTTGAGGAGTGCTTTAACGTGTTTAAACATATTTCCACTTAAATTATGTTCAGATAAATTTAGTATTATACAGAAACAAAATGGGTTCCCAGGGGCTTTGAGTCAGTAATAAATCACGGTAAACCACAGTCATGGTTTCACTTTTCTGTGCCACTTGACAGAAACACTTCTCCTGGGTTGGGGTTCAGTCCCGTTCAGCTCCATCCTGACTTCACCTTTTGGTAATTTCACCCACCCGCGGTGACCTCTGAGCTCAGTTAGACTCTGATTTCTAAAGCCTTTCATTTCAGACACGAGTTCTGAGCCCTGTGTTGTATTTCCAGTGTTTCTCTGTTGCTGTGACCCCTGCCAGTCCTGACCGTGATTGTGAGCTTAACCTCATTAAAACTGCGCAGCATGTGTATCCTGCTTACGTACCGTTTTAATCACACTCTTTATCACAATCACAAACCCCACTCCAAATCACTCCAGAAGGTATTAGACTGAACTCCATGACTCAAGAGAACACAGCTAGGCTGCTCCTCAGACTAATGCCAGGGGTTTAATTCCCCTCTGGCAGATGCTTGGCATTGGGCACTGTGAAAGCTGTAAACATCCACTGAATCTGTGTACACTGTGGAGAAATAGGTAGTAAATAAGTTGCCCTTATAGATGTAGTGTAGATTAGGTCTGGGATTTCACAGAGAAACATGACACAAATGTCTGTGCGTACACAGCCTACTGACAGAACGAGAGGCATGCATTTTAAATGTTATGGAGAAATCCCTTGTTCTTCAGTCAATGTTCACATCAATTTGTGAATCTGGAGACCACCAACCCACACACTGTCTGTCCAATCACAGCGCTGGATCTGTGTTTATGTGAGAGCGCAAAGACGGGGTTAAACTCAGCAAAACAGACACAACGAGCGCGGAGAAATAAGAGCACTGAGTAAAAACGGAGAAGAAAGAGAACAGAGTGAAAACGGCTAAAAACCAGAGCTTCTGCTCCTCGCTCCTCACTGCTGTGCACTCGGGGTCGGGGTGAACAGCGAGCGGCTCATTATCATTTAAAGGAACAGGTGCTGAAAGCGGGCGTTCTGAACAGGGCTGTTTACACAGGGGGAGAACACTGCTGTGGGGCTGTGTTACTGTGAGTTAGCTTGTGGTAAATGTATACCTTACTTTATGAAGAAATACTCTTGTTTTCTGATAGCGTTATCAAATCGCAGCACTTGCATTTACGCATTTACAATCAGGTATTTACAGGACGTTTGTCCCACGTCTAATAACACGTTCAGCCATCACTTGCTAGCAGCAGCTTTTTTCTGCAAGTTCTCTTTTCTGGACCTTGTTGGGGTCACATTGTTGTTGTGAGAGTGTGGAGTGTAATGCAGTTTCACACTGGTCTGTTTGGACCAAAAAACATTAATCTTAAACACTGCCTAAAGCCAGCTGACCGACAGGGCCCTGGTTCTGAGAGATAACGTGGACGCTCCGGGCCAAACCTTACGGCCGTCAGATGGACGTTTGAAGAGAAACTCGGGTGAATAACCGATGACGGCCGGCGGCATTAGCATTGAGCTCTAGATTGATCTCTGTGTGTTATTAACGCTCAGAGTGAAGAGCTTTTAAACGGCTGTTGACCGAGAAACACCAGGATGGACGCGTGCATCAACACGCCTCAGAGCCCGCGCTGGAAAGATGAAAGATTCTGTGGATTTGATCAGCAACAGACAACAAACTTTTCCAACACGCTTTTTCATGTCGTAAACGCAAGCAGGAGAGCCTCCAGACGGACCGAGGGATCGGGTTCAGGGAAGGTTTCGGTTGGGGTTTAATTGAAGTTTTGATCGCTGGTCATTGAACTGGTGCCAGGACACGGGCCTTCGAGGTGGAGAGATGGAGAGATGAAAGAGCATCCGATTACCGACACTTAAAGAGAAATGAAGAAAAGAGTGAATCCTTAAATCACCTGCTGGAGAGAGAGAACCGTTTCCCGTTCGTCTGAAGCTAAAGGCCCTTCTTTAAGCTTTAAACAGAATGTGCCACTGCTGACTCCTTAAATAGCATTTTAATCACGTAATCACTTTCAAGCAGAACCCCCCCCCCCCTCGTCTCCACAGTGGAACACAGTTCTGGTTCTTAACAAAACGTCTGTGACCTGCTTTGGTCCAAACCCCACGAGCCCCACAGCAGTGTTCTCCCCCTGTTGGGGTTGCCACATCTGAGCAGTGGAAAACCAGGACACCGGGGTGAGGGGCGGGGGTGTTTGTCGTATTACTAACGAGGTAGAGTTTGGAGACTATCCCTAGCTGTTTAGGGAGCGAGTTTTCAGTACATTTCTGAACACAGTCTACATAACAGCCAATCAAATAACAGCATCTGTCCGCTACAATGACACAGAGACCAGCAGGCCACGCCTGTGTAAGTGCGGGGAAGACAACACTGATGCAACAGCAGAATATTTGTTTATTTAAAGGTGAATGAATATGTGAATAGAAGTGTGTTTTCACAATAAAAACAGGGACAATAGTATAAATAATTTTCCAGGACAGACAGTAAAAAAAGAGAACAATCCTGGGAAAACCAGGACATGTGGCAACACTACTCCCGTCTAAGCAGCTCTGTTCAGAACACCCGCTTTCAGCACCTGTTCCTTTAAATGATAATGAGCCGCTCGCTGTTCACCCCGACCCCGAGCGCACAGCAGTGAGGAGCGAGGAGCAGAAGCTCTGGTTTTTAGCCGTTTTCACTCTGTTCTCTTTCTTCTCCGTTTTTACTCAGTGCTCTTATTTCTCCGCGCTCGTTGTGTCTGTTTTGCTGAGTTTAACCCCGTCTTTGCGCTCTCACGTAAACGTGGGTCCAGCGCTGTGATTGGACAGACTCAGACGAGGGGGCGGGGCCCTTCTAAAGTCTCCGAATCAGAGCAGAATCAGAACGACTCGTTGTATCCCATGTTATCTGATTTAGGGAGCATGCAGAAAAAAATGGTGGGGTCTTGTTTCACAGTGTGTGGGTTGGTGGGCTCCAGAAACACATTAATGTGAACACACAAAAACGTCCCCTTGAAAATCTACATCAGAGCACAGCAGAAAGTGCGCAGCTGTTAGTCTTTAGATCAAATCCTGGCTGTGTGAACTGAAGGTAATTTGGAGGACGGCTCCTGCAGCAGGACACGGTGCCCATAAGTCTTTGGACATTTGGACTCTCTCTCTGCAGTCATTTCTCCGTCTCAAGGCCTCGTTTTCATTACAGCTGCTCGGCTGCTGTGGCCTGTTTTATGAGCTTCATAATTCCACAGCTAACAGTGACATAAATGTCCATTTCTCTGTCCAAATCCATAACGAGGGACAGAGGACAACGACAGAGTGTCCACACAGCGCCCGGTCGCCGTCACAGAGACAGAGAAGTGCCATTATATATACATCACTTTTAATAACGAAGATACATTAAAACAAAGGGCACTGCTCAGGAGCGTGTTCCTCTGCTGCGTCTACTCGTCTGAGGACACTTTACACCAGACGCCAGAACATCTCTGTGAGGATCTGATGGCATTCAGCCACATAATCCCTCATAAGTTCAGCTAGCTCTGAGTCCAAATACTTCAACTCAACTCATCCCAGACGTTCTGGATAGAGCTCCGTTAATCAGATGGACAGAAAGAGAGAGAGAGAGGAAGAATGATGTAGGGAAAGAGAAAGCAGGGGAAGGAGAAAAAAGAGGAGGTGTGAGAGGAAGAGAGTGAGGGAGATTGAAAGAGAGAAATGAAAGAGTCAGGCAGGGTATGAGAGACGGGTAAAAAGTGAGGGAAGGAAATAAAGTCTCTTCAGTCCCTTTTCCTTCATTTTTCTTCATTCTTTCACTGTCCATCTCTCCATTTCCATCTCTTTTCATCAATCTACTTCCATTTCTTTTTCCTTCCATCTGTCTTTCTTTTACTCTGTCTTTTACATCACCCTCACTCTCCTTTACTGTCTTTAATTCACTCCTTCCCTTTAATCTTTCTTTCCTTCTCTCTCTCCCTTAAGTCCCTCCTCCCTTCATTTTACCTTTCCTTCTTCCCTTTAGACTTTCTTTCTTTCTCTCTTTTCCTTAAGTCCCTCCTCCCTTCACTCTTTACTTCTTCCCTTTAGTCTTTCTTCCTTTCTTTCTTTCTTTCTTTCTTTCTCTCTCTTTCCCTAAAGTCCCTCCTCCCTTCACTCTTTCCTTTACTTCTTCCCTTTAGTCTTTCTTTCTTTCCCTTAAGTCCCTCCTCCCTTCACTCTTTCTTTCTTCCCTTTAGTCTTTCCTTCTTTATCTCTTTCCCTTAAGTCCCTCCTCCCTTCACTCTTTACTTCTTCCCTTTAGTCTTTCTTTCCTTCTCTATTCCCCTTCACGCTGTTTCCTTCCCCCTCTTTCCCTGCTGTCTCCATTACACTCTTTGTCGAACACAAATCCAAACCGACGTCTTTACAGCGAGCCTCATAAAGAGGTGCGGGTTCGATTTGATTGATCTTCACTCGTTTGCTTATTCATCATCTGCATTATGCACAGATCCTTCGCTCCACTCCTTCGTCATCCTCTCATCCACCCACATCACACATCAAAGCCACAGCTGCAGGTAAATCTGCAAAATAAACTTCATCCTCCTTTTCTCTGATTCACAAACCAGTGCATGGCTTCGGCAGCAGCATCTCTTCATCACAACAAGAGGAACCCAGTTCTTATAGGGAGTGTTTTACCAAAACAACTAGCCTCGAGTTCAACAAGTCCAGTTAACCCCCTAACCCCCACCCTGAGCGGTGCAGTGGTCTAAGTGTTGTTCCTGTCATGGGAAAGTTGCTGGTTCAATCCCCGATAATGCCTCAGCTAAAATCGACCAGGGGTTCAAGACAGCACCGTATTCACTCACTCTCTCTGGGTGGAGAAGATCGTCCTCCCTTTTCCCCATCAACCGCATTTGGAGTTTGCAGATTTACATCATTAGAAATGCACCACTGAACAGCTTTATGCATCAGATGGGTATGCAAACTGCCCAGATCTGTCCCAGATGAGGGGAAAGGGAGTCATTCTGCCCATCTAAAGATCGAGGCCAGTTGTGCTCTGTAGTACTCCTTGCCCTAGAAGATGGATGCATTCTTGGAGAGTCTTACAGAGTGGACAGAGGGTTTAAAAACTCCAGCAGCACTGCTGTGTCTGATCCACTCTACACCAGCACAACACACACTAACACACCACCACCACGTCAGTGTCACTGCAGCGCTGAGAATGATCCACCACCACATCACACCTGCTCTGTGGGGGTCCTGAGCGCTGAGGAACAGGGGAAAAGTGGGCAAACAAAGAATGCAGAGCAACAGTTGGGCTACAGCCTGTAAGGGTAGAATTACAAAGTGCTCCTGTGTGGTCAGTGGAGCTGATGGAGCTGACAGTGAATGTAGTAACATGGACATTGTTAAAATGTGAGGTCTCATAGCCTATAATGGAAAATATACAATAAATACAACCAAAACAATGCTATATTTGTGTTTGTTGTCATTTTCTTGCTTGGAAATCAATCGGGGGTTTGAGGGAAACATCTACTGAGGTTCATAATTAAATAAAGACTCCTTCTCTGAGGAAATGTCCTGAGATTCCTTCCTCAAACAGCGTCAAGAAAATGTTCCTCTCTCCTGAAAGTGCCAGGAAGGCAGAGTTGGTCTGAGCTGATTTGTTTACGCCAGTCTCTCCAGACGCGGCGTCCTGGCTTTGAAGCGCTTTGAAGAAGGAGCCAAATTCAGCACAGCTTTCTAACACAACTTCCTCGTAAAAATCCATTAGCACCATTAGAGTAACACCTCGTCATTAGTTCAGCTGCTCCGCACGTCCCACTCCTTCCCCATTGTGTCGAGCTCCAGGAGAACGAGCCCAAACAATAATTAACTTCCACCACACGCCAAGAGCAGCTTATCAGCAATAATCGTTGCCAATTTGTGTCCCACTCAAAAGGGAATGTTATAAAGAGACCGTATCCTGCCCTTCTTTCGGATTTTAATGATATTTGTCTGGGTTTATCGACCAATGAAAATGTCATAATCCATTTTTGCACCAACATTTTCCACCTTCAGGATCAGATATTCAATTTCTGTTACTGCACTTTTAAGACTGAGATATGTAAATGAACTCTGCTCTGATTGGACACCCATAAGAAGCAGTCAGACGAGAAGGGGGCTCACAACTTCAGTGGAAATGGGTTGGGGTTAAATTACAGCAGGTTCTGTAACAGCTAAAGTTAATCTCTATTCTACCAGGAAGGCTTTGCACTAGATGTTGGAACATTGCAGTGAGGATTTGATGGCAGGTATGAGGTCAGGTGCTGATGATGGGTGACTGGTTCTGTTTTTTTTTTTTTTTTAATAACAAAATACACATAAGGTATCTTCACAAACGGCTCGTATAAATTTACTGAACTACTGCTGGCAATTCAGAGTCTTACAAAACTCTGTAGAGGGCTTTTAATTTGTAATGACACATACAGGAAGTGGAGACATGATGACGACTACGGTGGCCAGCAGAGTCCGATCACAACAACATTTACAAAGCGTGTAATATTTTAGAAACTCTGGCGCTGGAGGGAGTATTCACATCGGTCACGACCGGCTCGAGGAGGAGGAGGGGAGTGGAGGAAGAGGAGGAACAAGTGGAGGAGGAGGGAGTGGAGGAAGAGAAGGAGCATGTGGAGGAGGAGGAGGGAGTGGAGAAAGAGGAGGTGCAGGTGAAGAAAGAGAGATTGAATGAAAAGGAGGAGCAGATGGTGGAGGAGGAGGGAGTGGATGAAGAGGAGGAGCAGGTGGTGGAGGAGTGAGTGAGTTTGCTGCCCAAAGGTAAACAGAGGATTGGATTTAAGATGGAGCTCAATGAGCCGATACAGATCAGTAAAATAATGCTGTGACTGTCCCCAATAACGATATTTGAGATCAGATCGGTACATTCCTATTTTATACCTCATTAGCTTATGGTTTACTCTGTGCAGCTGCTCCAGTCTGTCCCTTGCAATTGGTCAATGTTTTTCTACAGTGTGTATACAGTATACAGTGGGTGCACCTTAAAGAAAATGAAGATGTCTGTTTCAAACGATGTAACCATCACTGCAACTGCCATTATAAAGTAACATCAGCTCGTATTTTGTAATAAAGAGGACAGAGCCTCTGTAGTTTCTACTCCAGGCTCAGTACTCCAGAAACTGTGCTATGTAACTTTAGGAGGAGAGAACTATCCCTCCTCCATCTTGATTTCAGGACAGTGCTGTATAAGTGAATTACACTCTGAAACTCTAGAGGGAGCTCAGGAGCAGAACTGCCAAATCTTACCTAGTGTTCCTTTAAATACACCGTCCACCAGAGGGCACAGCTGAGAGTCTACAGTTTCTGACAATAACAAACATGGCGAGGGTGAAGTAGGCAGTGGTCTGTGAGGGGGATAAATACAGTGCAAAACGTATTGAACCCCACACTCTTAAAGGTGCTACACAAGGTCTTTCTGAGCCCATAGAAGAACAACTTTTGTTTCCATAAAGAACTATTTTTGCTGTAAAATTTTACAATGACAAAGAACCTTTATATTTAGTGTAATTTCTTTAAACATTTAGAAGTTTCCTCACATTCAAGCACCTCTTTAACACACACCTCTAGGGTTCTTTATAGAATCAAATGTGGTTCTGTATGGCATCGGTCAACAAACCCTTCGTAGCATCTTTATTTTTAAGCATTGGGGTTTGTTTGAAGACGGCGAGGTGAAGCACGTGTCTGTAAACCTGCGCAATAAAAACATGTAGGAGGCTCACGACTGCCGCTCCAACTCCGTGAATCAGAAGATGAATCACTCTTAAAGAGGGTATCAGTAAAAACCACACATCTGTAAGCAGCCTTCACTCCGTTAGTCATCTGTCAGAGATAAGAACGAGCCGTTAACCCTCGACACACCCGCCTCACTGCTCATTTTCTCCAGCAACCTTCAGCCTCGCCAGTGACCAGTGATAAAACCCCCACGGCGAGACTCATCTGTCGGAAAAGTGTCTCAAAACTAAGTCCAGTTCCACACGGAGACCATTTATTTACTCCTTCAATGGTTCAATTTTGTCCATTAATCAATTCAGAATCGAAATATTCAACATTTATGTCACGTCCCTTTTATTGGCACAACACAATGATTCAGAACACATCTTTTCTCTTATAGTTCACTGAAACAGGAGCCATATCACCCCCTACATCTCCTGAAGTGTGTCACACACTGATATCACAGTGGGCTGCATCCTAGTGCTGTACTAACTTTAAAAGTGTGAGTTCAGCTGGTATACACCCAATATTAACATACTACACCATTACTTACTAATAGGATGTAATGAACTGTTGCTATGACAACGCACATCATACCAAGCAGCAGCTGAAAATCTGGCTGTGTCTGAAACGGCTGGAATGCTGCCTTCTGAGGGAGAGACGAAAACAAGACGAATCTGAATTGAATGTCTGTTGAAAACGCTGCCTGCTAAGGTTCCTCCGTTTGGCCGATTTTCGAAGGCAGCGTAGAAGCATCCTTTGCTGCCTTAGAATTCCCATAATCCTGTGCATCAACACGGTCAACAGCTGTGTTCGTTATAATGTGGGTTTTGAAGTTCGTCATACTTATATTAACCTTGAAAACGACTTAATGGAAAATAAATTATGGGTTTAAAGATTACAATGATCATGTCCTTTTTTTTTTTGAGTCAGCACGGTGGAGCAGCAGGTAGTGTCTCTGTCACAGCTCCAGGGACCTGGAGGTTGAGGGTTTGAGTCCCGCTCCAGGTGACTGTCTGTGAGGAGTGTGGTGTGTTCTCTCTGTGTCTGCGTGGGTTTCCTCCGGGTGACTGTCTGTGAGGAGTGTGGTGTGTTCTCCCTGTGTCTGCATGGGTTTCCTCCGGGTGACTGTCTGTGAGGAGTGTGGTGTGTTCTCCCTGTGTCTGCATGGGTTTCCTCCGGGTGACTGTCTGTGAGGAGTGTGGTGTGTTCTCCCTGTGTCTGCGTGGGTTTCCTCCGGGTGACTGTCTGTGAGGAGTGTGGTGTGTTCTCTCTGTGTCTGCGTGGGTTTCCTCCGGGTGCTCTGGTTTCCTCCCATGCTCCAAAAACACACGTTGGTAGGTGGATTGACAAATCAAAAGTGTCCGTAGGTGTGAGTGTGTGAGTGAATGTGTGAGTGTGTGTCGCCCTGTGAAGGACTGGCACCCCCTCCAGGGTGTGTTCCTGCCTTGCGCCCAGTTATTCCCGGTAGGCTCTGAACTCACCGCCACCCTGAACTGAATAAGAATTCATTCAAATGAATGAATGAATGACAAACACTCTGTTTTAGCATAAACAGAAGATTTATCACCTCCTGTCCTTCCTGTAGTGTATTACAATCTGTCAGAATGGGCGTGTGAATCATGCACAGATCAGACATAACATTACAATGACCTTTGCTTCAGGAGTTTTTAAAGTGTCACTGTCACTGGACCGATAATAGTCCACTAACCAAAAACATCCAGCCGACAACGTCCTGTTGAAGGACTAGAGGACGACCAACACAAACACACACTAACAGCAACACACACTAACACAAAACCAAACAACATCTAAAAGGAGGCTAACACAGTATGCAGAGCAACAGATTGGCTACTGTCTGTAAGTGTAGAACTAGAAAGTGCACCTGTATTCTCACTGGAACAGACAAAATGGCCAGTGAGAAAGTAAAAATATCGCCCCCTTACACATCCTCTGGCATATTACAATAGGTCTGGATCATACAATGATTTCAATGTAAACTGGAATTACATTCATAGCCCTTTAGTCTTTCAGTGTACATTGTTTTAAAAGACCCTCCTCCATCCCTAGGTCTGAATAAAAAAGCCTTATCTGGAGCGGGGCTCTCCTGACAGCACCAGCAGGTCTGGGGTTGATGGCGGAACGGCACAACGAGCCACGATAAGCCACAACGAGCAGCCATGAGTTGTATATTGTGCTCCTTTCTCCCCTGAGCTTCTCACTGAGAAAGTCATCCATCAAAAGGCAATCAGATGAGATTATCAATTACTATAGGGCCGGGGAGAGGGGCTGCTCGCCGCTGTAGCTCAGAAAACAAAAGCATCAGAGAAGGGACTCGAGGGTCTCCGGGGAACTCATTATTTCATTAAGAGGAGGGCCCAGCAACACTTCATTTAACATCACTTTTGGGAAAGATTTCTCTCCATTAGTGGAGTGTGTGGGAGACAGAGGGAAATATTCGAGCGGCCGGTTCTTCTGGGAGACGTTCGATGGCTGCAGAATGGAGCGAAAAGTGCAGAAAGTTGGGCCCGAACACACTTTAGGACCATTAGCGATCAATATGTCACCATAAATGCAGGCGGTTTTGATGTCATACTCGAGGAAAGGTCACGTCCATTCCTCACTCGGCTTCGCAGACTTTTCCCTCATGCCCGCTGCCATTAATGCCTCGACCTCATCTTGGAAACCACGCCGTTATATCTGTACAGAGTCAAAATAGATCAGCCCAACCTCCGGCACAAGGCCGAACGTCACAGTAATGACTTGCAGCGGCGCTGGAGGGATTAGACTAAATGCCAGTTAATCATTTATAACCCAAAACACAAGCAAACCGCTGTCTTACTGAGAGAGTTATTGAGTTATTACGTCTTCCATAATCAGGACATCAACTTATGATGCCAGGTCTGGGCAGAGATGGAACAGGGCAGAGCCCGATTTCAAATAATATTCTGGCAAATGTACTCAGTTCAGCCATGGAGCTTGAGTTTATTTGCAGATAACGCTGTCATAGTGTCAGAGAAATCTGTTTGTGAAGGGCATCATGGTGTTTTCTCACATATTCGTCTAATTAAAGCACTAGGTAGTATTTTTACAGCTTCAAAATCATTGTAATGCCCCACTGAGCTGAGCACAGGGAGAATAGCGCCTCTGTCGATGCTGTTCTGGGTTCAGCACTGCAGAAACTGCACTATGTATCTTTTCGAGGCAGGCAGGACTTTATGTATTTATATACAATGCTTTCTATAAATTGCTTTCTAATTACTGATAGGTTTCAGCTGGTGTTATGACCTTCAATGGCTTGTTGCACCTCTCTTTCTTTATGTTTTCTGTCACATCTTGACACTTTCTGGTTTGTTTTCCCCTTTCTGTTTGGCTCTCTCTTCGCTGTTTTCCTGTCTCTGCACATGGCTTTGTTTATGTTCATTCTCCGCCTTTGTCCCGCCTATGTTCCGCCTTCTTTTCCCTCGTTATCTGTGTCAGGTGTGTCTAGTTAAGCTCGTTTATTTAAGCCCTCTTCCCTCACTTCCTGTGATCCTGTGATTCCTGCTTGTTTTCTTTGTTTGTTTCACGCTCATGGTTCTTCGTAGTGTTTCTCGTTTTTGGTTCCTCGTTCCTCGTTCGTTCTCTTACCCCTTTCGTGACCCTCTAGTTCTTTTGTGTTTTGTAATGTTTGATCTCTAGCTTGCCCTGTTTCCTGTTCGTTAATGTTATCTCGTGTTTCTCGTTAAGTTCGTTTGTTGTGTTTTCGCTTTAATAAATCATCTGTGTTGTAGCGAGTGTGTCCGCCTCCCGTAATCTACTCCTCACGTCCCCCGCGTGACATTTTCAATATTTTATTCCTGTGTAAATTCTCATTATTACATATAATTAATGGACACGGTTTGATTTGTTTTCATACGTGGATTGGGTGGGTTTTTACCGACATCTGGTGAGAATTTCATGTCTTTAGCACCTTCAGAAATATATTTACTTTGAAAATGGGTGACGTGTTCAATACTTCTTTCACTCGTATATTTTATTATTGCCTTCTGTTCAATTTTCGCTGTTCACGAAATCTCACCAGCCAATCCTCTTTGTCTCTAATGTTGGCATAGCAACAAACAGCCAATCAGCATATTGTTTCTGTTTCTCAGCAGCCAGTGCTTTATCACAGAGAACAAACAATTTTTCCCATATATTTTACATTGTGTTCATTCATTGTCTGTAACCCTTATCCAGTTCAGGGTTGCGGTGGGTCCAGAGCCTACCTGGAATCATTGGGCGCAAGGCAGGAATACACCCTGGAGGGGGCGCCAGTTCTTTACAGGGTAACACAGACACTCACACACACATACACTCACACCTACGGACACTTTTGAGTCACCAATCCACCTACCAACGTGTGTTTTTGACTGTGGGAGGAAACCGGAGCACCCGGAGGAAACCCACGCAGACACAGAGAGAACACACCACACTCCTCACAGACAGTCACCCGGAGGAAACCCACGCAGACACAGAGAGAACACACCACACTCCTCACAGACAGTCACCCGGAGGAAACCCACGCAGACACAGAGAGAACACACCACACTCCTCACAGACAGTCACCCGGAGGAAACCCACGCAGACACAGGGAGAACACACCAACTCCTCACAGACAGTCACCCAGAGGAAACCCACGCAAACACAGGGAGAACACACCACACTCCTCACAGACAGTCACCCGGAGGAAACCCACGCAGACACAGAGAGAACACACCACACTCCTCACAGACAGTCACCCGGAGGAAACCCACGCAGACACAGAGAGAACACACCACACTCCTCACAGACAGTCACCCGGAGGAAACCCACGCAGACACAGAGAGAACACACCACACTCCTCACAGACAGTCACCCGGAGGAAACCCACGCAGACACAGAGAGAACACACCACACTCCTCACAGACAGTCACCCGGAGGAAACCCACGCAGACACAGGGAGAACACACCAACTCCTCACAGACAGTCACCCAGAGGAAACCCACGCAAACACAGGGAGAACACACCACACTCCTCACAGACAGTCACCCGGAGGAAACCCACGCAGACACAGAGAGAACACACCACACTCCTCACAGACAGTCACCCGGAGGAAACCCACGCAGACACAGAGAGAACACACCACACTCCTCACAGACAGTCACCCGGAGGAAACCCACGCAGACACAGAGAGAACACACCACACTCCTCACAGACAGTCACCCGGAGGAAACCCATGCAGACACAGGGAGAACACACCACACTCCTCACAGACAGTCACCCGCAGCGGGAATCGAACCCACAACCTCCAGGTCCCTGGAGCTGTGTGACTGTGACACCTACCTGCTGCGCCACCCACATTGTGTTCAGTTTATTTTATTTCTGCATTTTAGTATGGGATCTACACGGCTATGTAGTGACAACATACTGTACACGCTTACAGCCTTCGCTCTGCTCCAAGATATGTTTTAATGCTAATCATGGTATAAAAGAAGACTGATGTAGAGTTAGGAGTCTTCACCAAGGAAACTTACTGGTGTAGTGTGGTTGTCCACGTCAGGAATCAGACCCCATAGCAGTGTTAGACGCTATGCTAGACCACCTGTGTACACATAGAAAATAGAACAGAGCACATAATAATGGCACAGATCAGACTCATATAGAACTTCTACTGCTACTACAAGACGTACACAGAGGAAGAACGATTTTGAAAGCATTCTTTAGATTTGCGAGATACTGAACCCCTCTAATGAGTTATAATTCCATGAGAAAAATGTTTTTAAATCCTTCCATTTCCATTTAGATCAGAATTACTCAAACCGCAGGAAGCATGAGGGAGATGCGAGAGTGAAAAAAAATGTATTTAAACATCTCCATAAAACCGCTTATTTTTATATTCTGACATTATCTAATTATCTACTATTTAATTCACTACCACTGGTTTATTTTATTTATATAATAAAAGGTCAGCATTAGCATCTGGTGATTAACTTAGGATCATGGAGTTTGGGCTGCTGATACACCCCTGGATGAGGACAGAAAGCCACTAGGGCAGGAGTGTGTGTTTATTTCTATGACCAGAAAAAGAGGAGAACTCTTAGTGTTATGTGCTACTTTTATTTTATTTTTCTTTGAGTTAATAATACACAATAAAAGTCCCGAACACATGGTGTGATTCGACCTGATTTTTTAAAAATAGACTCAGCAGTAGTTTACATATTGACAAGTTGTTATAGTTGAGCGGGAGGGGTCTGGGGGTGGGGGGTGGGGGATTGGCAAGTCCTCAGAAACTTGGCATGGGGGGGTCTCTGGAGGAAAAGTTTGAATACCTTTGATTTAGATCTTCACATTATTCATTACATTTTCCATCTCTGAATAAACACAAAGGCAGACACCATGTAATCAAACCTGAAATGACTCAACCTAGTTTGAGGTGAGTGTGTGATGATTTGTGTATGCTGTTAGCACTGTGCTAATTGAGCAAATCTGATGTTTCACCAGGCTACTGCTTAAAAACATTGTCCTCCTGAATGGTTAAAGTCATGAACTGCCATGTGATCCAGTCTCTCGTCCAGAGAAACCTCATCACTCTTATCTGACAGGTGTAACCATGCAAATTGATCAGATCTGCCTGATACCACATGAACTTCAGCACGTCTGGTTCTGGGAGATTAACTGTATCAGATAACAGAAACAGCGTCTGTGATATTAACTCTGTAAACAGATATTCCCAGCAGTGGATATTGGTTCTCTGACGGTTTGCCATTTGTTTTTCTAAACAATTGAATAACGCAGGGTGTGTAGATTTCTGCTGTGATTTGATAAAGGTGATGAGCTCATTATGCGACACAAGTCAGAGTAAACAAAGCACTGAGACATCTCACACACCCACAACAACATTAGAACAATACAGACTTGACACAAACTACAGGAGATATCAGTGTAATACAAATTCTACACAAACTACTGGAGATATCAGTCTAATACTGACTCAACTCAAACTACAGGGGATATAAGTGTAATGCACACTCTACACAAACTACAGGAGATATCAGTGTGATGATAACTACACAAACTACAGGAGATATCAGTGTGATGATGACTCTATGCAAACTACAGGAGACATCAGTGTGATGATGACTCTACACAAACTACAGGAGATATCAGTGTGATGATGAGTCTACACAAACTACAGGAGACATCAGTGTGATGATGACTCTACACAAACTACAGGAGACATCAGTGTGATGATGACTCTACACAAACTACAGGAGATATCAGTGTGATGATGACTCTATGCAAACTACAGGAGACATCAGTGTGATGATGACTCTACACAAACTACAGGAGATATCAGTGTGATGATGAGTCTACACAAACTACAGGAGACATCAGTGTGATGATGACTCTACACAAACTACAGGAGACATCAGTGTGATGATGACTCTACACAAACTACAGGAGATATCAGTGTGATGATGACTCTACGCAAACTACAGGAGACATCAGTGTGATGATGACTCTACACAAACTACAGGAGATATCAGTGTGATGATGAGTCTACACAAACTACAGGAGACATCAGTGTGATGATGACTCTACACAAACTACAGGAGATATCAATGTGATGATGACTCTACACAAACTACAGGAGATATCAGTGTAATGATGACTCTACACAAACTACAGGAGACATCAGTGTGATGAGGACTCTACACAAACTACAGGAGATATCAGTGTAATGATGACTCTACACAAACTACAGGAGACATCAGTGTGATGATGACTCTACGCAAACTACAGGAGACATCAGTGTGATGATGACTCTACACAAACTACAGGAGATATCAGTGTGATGATGAGTCTACACAAACTACAGGAGATATCAGTGTAATGATGACTCTACACAAACTACAGGAGACATCAGTGTGATGATGACTCTACACAAACTACAGGAGATATCAGTGTGATGATGAGTCTACACAAACTACAGGAGATATCAGTGTGATGATGAGTCTACACAAACTACAGGAGACATCAGTGTGATGATGACTCTACACAAACTACAGGAGACATCAGTGTGATGATGACTCTACACAAACTACAGGAGATATCAGTGTGATGATGACTCTACGCAAACTACAGGAGACATCAGTGTGATGATGACTCTACACAAACTACAGGAGATATCAGTGTGATGATGAGTCTACACAAACTACAGGAGACATCAGTGTGATGATGACTCTACACAAACTACAGGAGATATCAATGTGATGATGACTCTACACAAACTACAGGAGACATCAGTGTGATGATGACTCTACACAAACTACAGGAGATATCAATGTGATGATGACTCTACACAAACTACAGGAGATATCAGAGTAATGATGACTCTACACAAACTACAGGAGATATAAATCTAATACATAACTGCACTCAGTGGATTGCTGTGAGTCAGAGGTAAATTTCGAATCTAGTTGTGATAGATTTCTATGGGATTTTTCCCATGTGCCTCCAGCTCCTGTGTGTTTTCTGCAGTTGAAGTGACATGAAACGGTTTGTTGAAAAATAAGCGCAGTCGGCGCGCGGTTGGCATTTGCGTTTGGGCACGAGAGGAACATTTAACTTCATTAGAGAGGGTAAACATTTCCACAAGTGGGTGTTAAAGCCCGTCATTTGCGTCTAAATGCACCGCGCTCTCAGCGAAGCCAAACTCCAACAAAACAACATCAGCATGAAGCCCAAAGCCACACACAGAGGAGCGCAGGCTATTTTTAGGACACATTTTGGGAAAATATGCTTAAGCAAAAAAACAGAAAACATTAATAATGTGTCCAAATAGGACAATTACGGAGAAATCTCTGAATTTTTTAGTTTCTACAGCAACAAGGCCAGTCTCGCTCCGTAATAACAGGCCGAGAGAGATCCATTATGCTCCAGCCTTCCTCTCTCGTTAGTGATTACACAGAGAATTTAGCTCCTTGAGTGGTGGTACAATGTTAAAAAGAGTGAGAGCGAAAGGTCACGCTCACCGTGCGAAGCTTAAGGTCACAGCTATTGTAGACACTGTTCCATGTAGTCATCATAAGTTGTGGCACTTTTTAGACCAGGAAGGATATAATGGATTTTTTTTAAAAACTTATTTTCCTCTGTTTCTTACTCTTTCCACTTTTCTTAGCCTTTTACCACCTCTCAGAAGGCTCTCAGAGTGGGGCCATGCTTTCAGGAGTGTCCCACTGCTTTTCTGGTCGTTCTAAATCTCTGGCAATGTCAGGTTCAAATGTTGAGTCTGGCTCTTATAATATTCAGCAGATTAACCTGAGAGTGGCTTTGTTTCAGCGTATAAAGCATTTCACAGCTTGCTAAACAGTATAATGTTCCTTTTCTGCTGAATGCAGTTTTTGGAGCAGTGGAACTGTGTTCTCTGAAAAGATACAGGTCCATCAAGTACTTTTGGGATGAGCTGGAATGGTGTTAACGATCTGGATCTCATCATTTGACATTAGCACCTGACCTCACTGCTGTTTTGTCATCAAATTCTCACAGCAATGGCGCAATAACTGCAAAAAGACTAGAAGTCTCACTATCCATTTGGTGTGCTCAGGTCACAAACCAGTTAACTCTTTATAAACCCTCGAATACCACTTCCCGACTGACCGTGCCACAGCTGGGCCATTTTTAACCAAATCAAATTATTCATTCATTCATTCATTATCTGTAACCCTTATCCAGTTCAGGGTCATGGTGGGTCCAGAGCCTACCTGGAATCATTGGGCGCAAGGCGGGAATACACCCTGGAGGGGGCGCCAGTCCTTCACAGGGCAACACATACACATTCACTCACACCTACGGACACTTTTGAGTCGCCAATCTACCTACCAACGTGTGTTTTTGGAGGAAACCCAACGCAGACACAGAGAGAACACACCACACTCCTCACAGACAGTCACCCGGAGGAAACCCATGCAGACACAGAGAGAACACACCACACTCCTCACAGACAGTCACCCGGAGGAAACCCACGCAGACACAGGGAGAACACACCACACTCCTCACAGACAGTCCCCCGGAGGAAACCCACGCAGACACAGGGAGAACACACCACACTCCTCACAGACAGTCACCCGGAGGAAACCCACGCAGACACGGAGAGAACACACCACACTCCTCACAGACAGTCACCCGGAGGAAACCCATGCAGACACAGAGAGAACACACCACACTCCTCACAGAAAGTCACCCGGAGGAAACCCACGCAGACACGGAGAGAACACACCACACTCATCACAGACAGTCACCCGGAGGAAACCCATGCAGACACAGAGAGAACACACCACACTCCTCACAGACAGTCACCTGGAGGAAACCCACGCAGACACAGGGAGAACACACCACACTCCTCACAGACAGTCACCCCGAATGGGACTAGAACCCACAACCTCTAGGACCCTGGAGCTGTGACAGAGACACCACCTGCTGCTCCACAGTGACGCCCGGGTGAAATTTATTTCACAAATGTAACAGCTTAAAAATACTTCCTTCCTTGCAGTCAAAGGAGCAGTGCATCCCACATCTGTCAGCAGAGGAAGAACACACCTTAACATCACACACAGGGAAGAGGATTAGAGGCTGAATATGAAGAGAACTATAGAGGAGATTCCTTTACTCGCTAATGTGGAAGTAGCAGAAGGAAAATCATGATCTGATAAATATCTCGGAAAAGGAACTAATCCAGGACCAAACATTGCATCTCCATTTTAAAGTTGTTCACTTCAGGACAATGTGAAAATATCAAGCCTGGCATGTGTAAGGACACTGAGAGAGAAAGGACAAACCCTCAGCAGGGGGTGGAGCTCATGTTTCTGTCCAATCTAAAGATCAGATCACAGCCCTAGCCACTGGCTTCATCCTCAGAGTGACAGGAAGCCCACCACATCAAATATTCATTATTCATTCATCGTTGGTGGTCTGGCTTTTTACTTACCGCCACTCCCCAAGGCCTGCAGTTCACAGCTGGATGCCCAGATGTGTCCCACACACAAACTATAAAAAGCTCACATCTCTGACACTCATCATGATTAGTACATTCAGCCCCCTGGCCTCGGCCGTATATCACTTCTGTTTACATTAACGGCTCTTTGGCAGATGCTCTTTTCTGCACCTGTTTGGAAGTGTAATCATGTTACAGCTGGAGGTGGTTGCAGTGTTAGGAGTCTGGCCCAAGGTCTAGCCCTGCTCCAGCCTGAGAGGGTGAAGAGAACATGCTCAAAGATATGAATCCACTCTGCTTCTTTTCATACTGCTGCTAACACAAGGCAGTGCTTGAGAACAACTAACAGAGAGTTTTCAGTGTGATGCTCATTCTACCATTTAAGAATCTTAAGACATTCACACACTCACCCAGTCACTTACACACTCACCCAGTCACTCACACACTCACCCAGTCACTCACACACTCACCCAGTCACTCAAACACTCACCCAGTCACTCACACACTCACCCAGTCACTTACACACTCACCCAGTCACTCACACACTCACCCACACACTCACCCAGTCACTCACACACTCACTCAGTCACTCACACACTCACCCAGTCACTAACACACTCACACCTTTGGACAGTTTTACACACTCACCCAGTCACTCACAAACTCACACCTTTGGACAGTTTTACACACTCACCCAGTCACTCACAAACTCACACCTTTGGACAGTTTTACACACTCACCCAGTCACTCACACACTCAGTCACTCACACACTCACCCAGTCACTCACACACTCACTCAGTCACTCACACACTCACCCAGTCACTCACACACTCAGTCACTCACACACTTACACCTTTGGACAGTTTTACACACTCACCCAGTCACTCACACACTCACTCAGTCACTCACACACTCACCCAGTCACTCATATACTCACACCTGTGGACAGTTTCACACACTCACCCAGTCACTCACACACAGTCACTCACACACTCACTCAGTCACTCACACACACACTCAGTCACTCACACACTCACACCTGTGGACAGTTTCACACACTCACTCACACACTCACCCAGTCACTCACACACACACACTCAGTCACTCACTCAGTCACTCACACCTGTGGACAGTTTCACACACTATTGTTAATATCATTTAATATTGTAGTGTAATATTGCAGATACTGAGATATTGACTGCAGGTCCAATGCACTGTTGTTACAATAGGTAGAGGTCACAAACAATAAGAACAAGAGGAAAAAGGCAGTCTTTACATATGTTTATATAAACCATAAACTGTGTGTGTGTGTGTGTGTGTGTGTGTGTGTGTGTGTGTGTGTAGTTCTCTGTATTCACATGTTCACTAACAAAAACAAGGCACTCAAGAGGCTGAGATTACATTGTCTCTGCCATTGCACTGTGGCTCTGTGCTCTTTTCCACCTGTGTTTGCAGCAGGGTTTTGTGTTCGGTCATGTGACGGCTATCACACGGTTACAGCAACCCATTTCGCGTTGGTCCTGTCTGTGTAATTGACTTCTTAACTGACACAGGGCTGGCCCAATCTTATCACCTCCTGAAACAGCTCCTCCCTGTGCGCCGGTGTTCAGTGCAGTGGAGGATGATCGTAGCGTATTTGTAATGCCACCATGGTTTTAAAGAGTTGCAGGGTTGGTGCTGTCACGCCTCGGCCCTGCTCTGAACTGCCCTGTGTCTGTTTTCCCCACCATGTGCTCAGGGCTCTGTTTGTTGTTGTTCTTGTCTCCGTCCTAGTCCCGCCTTGGCTCCGCCCTCTCATCAGTGTCTCCTTTGTAGTCTTCCCCTCTCGTTATCAGTCCCAGGTGTTCCTTGTCAGTGCTTTGTATATATAGAGTTCCTTGCGTTTACATCCGCCTCCTCGTCTTCCTGCCCAGCCGTGACTGGTAAACACATTCCAGAGACTGAAAAGGTGTGTGTTATCGAATGTGGTGGGCCGGTCTGCTCCAAACTGCCAGGGCCCGTTTTATTTGTCCCCGTCTGCCCCTGGACACAGTCATGTGACACAGCCTCGGTTGGAAGTCTCAACAAAACGAAACAAAGACACTGTGCATTGGACGGATGGATAAAGCAGTGAGCAGAATGTAGCTCAATGTAACAGAGTTAAAGTAGCGCTTCTCCTTCACAAATAGAATCCAGTAAAAGTAAAAAGAACGCTGCAGTAAAACTACTCTCATAAGTACAATTTGTCCAAAGCCTTACTCAAGTGAAGGTAACGGAGTAAATGTAGTGTGTTACAGACCACCTCTGTCCACTGGTCACAGTTCTGTAAAGGAGATGTAAAACAAATACATCTGTGGCGTCGATACCGCTGCCAAACAACAACAACAACAACAACAACGAAAAACCATCATATTTCATTAAAATGTTTTCACTCAAGTGGAAAAAACATCCCTCAAAATCCTGAAAGGGCACATTTAAAATTTAAATTGCGCTAAAGCGCGTACTTCCTGGCAGGAAGCACCGGCAGCGACCCAATTACGAGGAGCGGAGAATAATGTTCCTCTGGAGGAGCTGGAGAAGGAATGTCACAGTTTTGCTGTCGTAGCATAATGTGCTTTAAACCCTGGACTGAAGGTCACGGCACCAGCCATTATGTGGAATATTACATTCAGCGGCAATTGAAAGCCACAACAATCTCTCTCTCTCTCTCTCTCTCTCTCTCTCTCTCTGTGTCTCTCTCGCTCTGTCTCCCTCTCTGTCTGTCTCTCTCTCTCTCTCTCTCTCTCTCTCTCTCTCTGTCTCTCTCACTCTCTCTCTCTCTCTCTCTCCCTCTGTCTCTCTCTCTCTCTCTCCCTCTCTCTCTGTCTCTCTCTCTCTCTCTCTCTCTCTCTCTCTCTCTCTGTCTCTCTCGCTCTGTCTCCCTCTCTGTCTGTCTCTCTCTCTCTCTCTCTCTCTCTCTCTCTCCCTCTCTGTCTGTCTCTCTCTCTCTCTCTCTCTCTGTCTCTCACTCTCTCTCTCTCTCTCTCTCCCTCTGTCTCTCTCTCTCTCTCCCTCTCTCTCTGTCTCTCTCACTCTCTCTCTCTCTCTCTCTCTCTCTCCCTCTGTCTCTCTCTCTGTCTCCCTCTCTGTCTCTCTCTCTCTGTGTGTGTGTGTCTCTCTCTCTGTCTCTGTCTCTCTCTCACTCACTCTTTTCCCCTTGTGATTAAAAAGGCTGGTGTATAACGTGCTGTAGGATCTGTGTAGCTTTGTGCTATAAATAAATCACCTACCATTTCTCTAACACTGACGCTAACACCGAAGCGCTTTAAAATAAGACTACGATTATAAAGGTTTATAAATGATTTATAAAAACCTGTTTATTGCATGGTTAATAATTAGGTTGTAAGATTAATAATCATTTCAAACTGAGATATGGAGTGAACCGTTTTGTCCAGTGCTGACAGTGTCAACAGTGTCACAGAAAATGTCGAGGTAAAGAATAAGCTCCGACCTGAGAATGAGAATGTGGTCGTTTCACTTAAGAACACATCATTATCACTGCTTTTTAAATCATTACATCACCACCCGGATCTGACAGTGTTCATTCATTCATTCATTCATTCATTCCCCTTCTGTAACTGCTTCATCATGATCAGAGTCGCTGTGTATCCAGAGACTACACAGAATCAAAGGTCACAAGGCAGGAACACACCCTGGACTCAGGGCATCACACACTCTCCCAGTAACTCACACACACACCAGTACACAGTTTCACACACACCCAGTCACTCACACACTCACCCAGTCACTCACACACTCACCCAGTCACTCACACACTCACCCAGTCACTCACACATTCACCCAGTCACTCACACCTGTGGACAGTTACACACACTCACCTGTGACCCGAGGATAAAAACCCCACCCAGGACCCGAGACCCTGCGTCTGTGTGACAGAGACACCACCTGAAGCGCCAGTGTTGCACCTTCAGACTGTTATTGTTCCGTAAAATACAGCAAAATATAAATAAAAATCTCATCTTTGATACTTTTATTTATTCAAAGTGCGCCTGAAGCATCAATTTGCACATTAATAATGTACACTCAGTCGTGTAATGATGGAAGCTCCTGTCCCTCCCGGCCTGGAGCAGGAAAACCGTACCATCTCAAACATATGTTTCTGCACTCATAAACTAGCTGTGTATGAAGTTAAAACAGCGTAGCAGCTTCCAGAACACAACACACACTCCTCAGGGAAGAGGCAATTTAACAACCGCTCCTACACAACACAAACCGTGGCTTTATTTACGACTGAAACAGGAGGACTGCTGCTGACAGGACTTCAAAACTAGGTGTGTAATCTGTTGGGGCGGGCTTCACCAAATGAGGGACCTGGCCTGGAGCTGGAGCAAGACTGAGAATAAATAATAATAGTTTATGGACAGTTTGGTTTTTCCAGACAGCAATAGACAAAATGCACAGCTATTCCAGTGAATACAGCAATCGCTTTACACTAAATAAAGACGATCAGAATCATCGCCGAGAGCGAGGACAGTGTCCTGCTCCAGAATAAGGAAAGAGACGGATGGACAGAGCGGGTTGTGGACATTCTTCCTGCTGCTGAAGTGGGGCATTAACCAAGAGCAGCGGTGACACACAGATCCTGAGCTTTGGACCTGAGCTCGGAGGACATTTTAGCAACTGGACCTCACTGGATCTCAGTAGAATACCTGAGTTTTCCCAAATGATGTGGTGCTCCAGTCTGTGGAAATCTTGTAGAACAGAGGACTGGGAATGTTACGACTGAAGGACGGCCAGAGACAACACCACAAGAGTGGGCCGTTATGTGTGGACGCTCGTGTTGTGTCAGATGTGTCGGAATGTCTAATATCCCATAGTGTATTCCATACATAATTCCATGTCTCAGTGATCGTCTCCGGAGCTGTAGATGCACCAGAATTCCCAGACATCAGAATTATACATACATATGAATCTGTTTAAACACAACTGAACCAGCTTCGAAACATAATGTATCTATTGTGTCTGCCTCACACACACACACACACACACACACACACACGTTCAGCTGTACACACACTACACGCTGGAGTACACGAGAATTAAACCCAGCACGATGTAGCTGATAGATCCCAGAGAGAAATGATTACTACACGTGATGAGAGCTTGAGTGCTGACTGTTAACTCACACACACACACACACACACACACACACACATACAAATACATGCATACGCATACTCCACACACAGTCTGGTCTCTCTGTAGTTATTATTAGAAATGGTATCGGTAAATGAATCTAAACCCTCTGCTTATGACAGACTGATTGAACTTTATTGTCATTGTTCACATGCGTCACGATGGTGCAGCAGGTAGTGCCTCTGTCACAGCTCCAGGGACCTGGAGTCCCACTCCGGGTGACTGTCTGTGAGGCCTGGAGGAAACCCACGCAGACACAGAGAGAACACACCACACTCCACACACAGACAGTCACCCGGAGGAAACCCACGCAGACACAGAGAGAACACACCACACTCCTCACACAGACAGTCACCTGGAGGAAACCCACACAGACACAGAGTGAACACACCCCACTCCTCACACAGACAGTCACCTGGAGGAAACCCACACAGACACAGAGAGAACACACCCCACTCCTCACAGACAGTCACCCGGAGGAAACCCACACAGACACAGAGAGAACACACCAACTTCTCACAGACAGTCACCCGGAGGAAATCGACGCAGACACAGAGAGAACACACCACACTCCTCACAGACAGTCACCCGGAGGAAACCCACGCAGACACAGAGAGAACACACCACACTCCTCACAGACAGTCACCCGGAGGAAACCCACGCAGACACAGAGAGAACACACCACACTCCTCACAGACAGTCACCCGGAGGAAACCCACGCAGACACAGAGAGAACACACCACACTCCTCACAGACAGTCACCCGGAGGAAACCCACGCAGACACAGAGAGAACACACCACACTCCTCACAGACAGTCACCAGGAGGAAACCCACGCAGACACAGGGAGAACACACCACACTCCTCACAGACAGTCACCAGGAGGAAACCCACGCAGACACAGAGAGAACACACCAACTTCTCACAGACAGTCACCCGGAGGAAATCGACGCAGACACAGAGAGAACACACCACACTCCTCACAGACAGTCACCCGGAGGAAACCCACGCAGACACAGAGAGAACACACCACACTCCTCACAGACAGTCACCCGGAGGAAACCCACGCAGACACAGAGAGAACACACCACACTCCTCACAGACAGTCACCCGGAGGAAATCGACGCAGACACAGAGAGAACACACCACACTCCTCACAGACAGTCACCCGGAGGAAACCCACGCAGACACAGAGAGAACACACCACACTCCTCACAAACAGTCACCCGGAGGAAACCCACGCAGACACAGAGAGAACACACCACACTCCTCACAGACAGTCACCCGGAGGAAACCCACGCAGACACAGAGAGAACACACCACACTCCTCACAGACAGTCACCCGGAGGAAACCCACGCAGACACAGAGAGAACACACCACACTCCTCACAGACAGTCACCAGGAGGAAACCCACGCAGACACAGGGAGAACACACCACACTCCTCACAGACAGTCACCAGGAGGAAACCCACGCAGACACAGAGAGAACACACCAACTTCTCACAGACAGTCACCCGGAGGAAATCGACGCAGACACAGAGAGAACACACCACACTCCTCACAGACAGTCACCCGGAGGAAACCCACACAGACACAGAGAGAACACACCAACTTCTCACAGACAGTCACCCGGAGGAAATCGACGCAGACACAGAGAGAACACACCACACTCCTCACAGACAGTCACCCGGAGGAAACCCACGCAGACACAGAGAGAACACACCACACTCCTCACAGACAGTCACCCGGAGGAAACCCACGCAGACACAGAGAGAACACACCACACTCCTCACAGACAGTCACCCGGAGGAAACCCACGCAGACACAGGGAGAACACACCACACTCCTCACAGACAGTCACCCGGAGGAAACCCACGCAGACACAGAGAGAACACACCACACTCCTCACAGACAGTCACCAGGAGGAAACCCACGCAGACACAGGGAGAACACACCACACTCCTCACAGACAGTCACCAGGAGGAAACCCACGCAGACACAGGGAGAACACACCACACTCCTCACAGACAGTCACCAGGAGGAAACCCACGCAGACACAGGGAGAACACACCACACTCCTCACAGACAGCCTTAAGCGTAGTTACCTAAAGCTAAACCCCACAACCCAGTATTAAAAGCTTAATCCTAGATCTATTCTTAAGCTTAAAACCTAACCTTAACCTTAAAGTCAAAACCTAACCCTAGCCCTCAGCTTAGCTTCAGTAACAATGGACTAATTCTAACCTTAAACCCCAGAAACCAATG
>NC_089800.1:89076270-89088770 GCF_029633855.1 Hoplias malabaricus
GGCGCTCTCCTCCAGTCCTCTCTCACAGAGACGCTCAGGAAGAAGCGGCCAATCCACTGACCCGAGCTTCTGTGAGACCTGGCCACGGAGAAATCCAATAAACTCCAGCTCTGGAACCTCCCGAACCTCGCGAGCAAATGCCAGGCTGCTCAGAGCTCTGTTTATGAAAACTCTTTGTGTTCTTGAGCGAGCGCTCTGAAAATAGACGTGCTTAATCTCAGATGGTACACAGAAAGGTTGCACTCTTAACTTTTTCCCCCCTCTGTGGTCTGCTGGGAGCCAGCCTCCCTCTCTGGCTGTTTTCTAAACTGTAATCAAAGTCAGGCCGGTGGAGTCGCGTACAGCGAATAGAGATGAGCACTTAGAGTGGATTTGCATGACAATTACACATCTCTGGAAGCCTCCGCTGTACCGCGCTGCCATTTTGTAAAGGAATCGGGTCTTTTAGAGGAACGCGGAGAGCAGACTAGTATCTAAAGAGCTGCTTATTCTTTGTCTGCTTGTTTGTTTACTTGGGTAAGCAGAGACAACCAGTTAAATCCTATTACAATTCTCCAGGACCATCAGATCTCTGAGGTCTCTGAGGGCATTTAAGGCATAATAGTTTTTTTTTTTTTGTCATTTAAAAGACATCTGTCATTTTTATTCCATGGTCATATAACTGCTAGTGCTGTAGGTGGCGCTGCAGGTGATGTTGCTGCTTTGATTCACTGTCTGTGAGGAGTGTGGTGTGTTCTCCCTGTGTCTGCGTGGGTTTCCTCCGGGTGACTGTCTGTCAGGAGTGTGGTGTGTTCTCCCTGTGTCTGTGTGGGTTTCCTCCAGGTGACTGTCTGTGAGGAGTGTGGTGTGTTCTCCCTGTGTCTGCGTGGGTTTCCTCCGGGTGACTGTCTGTGAGGAGTGTGGTGTGTTCTCCCTGTGTCTGCGTGGGTTTCCTCCGGGTGACTGTCTGTGAGGAGTGTGGTGTGTTCTCCCTGTGTCTGCGTGGGTTTCCTCCGGGTGACTGTCTGTGAGGAGTGTGGTGTGTTCTCCCTGTGTCGGTATGGGTTTCGGACTGGCTTGTGATGCCAAGGAAGTAGAATCAGAGAAATACACTACAACATATTTTAACATTTGAATATCAGCCATTCATTAATTGTCTGTAACCCTTATCCAGTTCAGGGCAGCAGTGGATCCGGAGCCTACCCGGATTCATTGGGCGCAGGGCAGGAATACACCCTGGAGGGGGCGCTAGTTACACCTACGTACACTTTTGAGTCTCCAATCCACCTACCAACGTGTGTTTTTGGAGTGTGGGACCCGGAGGAAACCCACGCAGACACAGAGAGAACACACCACACTTCTCACAGACAGTCACCCGGAGGAAACCCACACAGACACAGAGAGAACACACCACACTCCTCACAGACAGTCACCCGGAGGAAACCCACACTGACACAGGGAGAACACACCACACTCCTCACAGACATTCACCCGGAGGAAACCCACGCAGACACAGAGAGAACACACCACACTTCTCACAGACAGTCACCCGGAGGAAACCCACACAGACACAGAGAGAACACACCACACTCCTCAAAGACAGTCACCCAGAGGAAACCCACACTGACACAGGGAGAACACACCACACTCCTCACAGACAGTCACCCGGAGGAAACCCACACAGACACAGAGAGAACACAACTCTTTGCAGACCACAGAACCCTGGAGTTGTGTGACAGAGACACTACCTGCTGCACCACTGTGCCACCAAACACAAGAGGACGCAGGTGGGATAAGAACCCAGGCGTGCAGTGCACAGTGAATTAGCAGTCCCTTGTCTCAACCTCTTGGCCACCTCATGAGGCCTATTAAAATATCCATAGAGTTCATTAATAGATACTTTGATCATGCTTCCTGTCTGTGTTTGTAGCCACGTCACGTCATGACTGTGTTTACTGGTGCATCCCTTTAACACTTGTTATTTAAGCCTGGTGTTTGTTTCCACAGATTGTTCTTCAAAGATGTTCTGTGACATTATTTTTGTGCCTTTTTTCCTGTTGGTGTTCATGACCTTGGTTCTAGTTTTGTTTTGTTAATCTACGCTGCTTTGTTTATTAAACCATCCACCTCTGCACATCCTTCCACCACCTCGTCTCCTTCACTTTGCAGCGTGACAAATAATGACAAAGGAAGGAAAAGAAAAACTAGTTTACATTTTTGAACCTACTCTTCAAATTGTTAGATAGTAGACACTTCAGAATGGCCCCGCCCCCTTGTCTGAGTCTGTCCAATCACAGCACTGGACCCGTGTTTATGTGAGAGCGCAAAGACGAGGTTAAACTCAGCAAAACAGACACAACGAGCGCGGAGAAATAAGAGCACTGAGTAAAAATGGAGAAGAAAGAGAACAGAGTGAAAACGGCTAAAAACCAGAGCTTCTGCTCCTCGCTCCTCACTGCTGTGCGCTCGGGGTCGGGGTGAACAGCGAGGTGCAAAGCGATGAAATTATAAAAACAGGATGTTCAGTACAAAAAATGTGTGTTTACACTAGGCTCGCTTGTCTGTAATCAGAAGCATTCTTAAAAACACATCCCCAAGTCTGACGCTATCTCTCTCTGCTTTAGCTATAGCTTTGGCAAGATTTTAGTGGGGAACATGGTCCATTTGTCTTGTGTTGCCTTGTTTTTACATTCTGCTTCTTTATCTGCCTCACGTAGTTCTCTCTGTCATTGGCCTAAAACTGAATTTAACTCCTGCCATATTAAAGGTGGAAACTTTTTTACAGATTGAGTGCACTGTGGCTAAGTGGTTTAGCATGTTTCTAACGTACTAATCAATATCAGCCATAAATACTGATGATCCTCTCTACTGATGATGGATTTTACTGGTGAACAAGGGCTGCATTTCCTATTTAAGCTTTGTTTCAGTCTCCAGTTCTGTGTGTGTGTGTGTGTGTGTGTGTCTGAGCAGGTGCTGCTCTTTTAAAGCGGTTGGTCCGGAGCTGTAACGTGCTTAGTTTTGTGTTCTGTTCTGTTTTTGTTCCTTGTTTGTGCTCCCCTTGTCATGTGACTGTTTCCCCTTGTCATGTGACTGTTTCCCCCTGTCTTGTGTCTGCTTCCTGCTTGTTTCCTGGTCATGTGATACCCTTCCCATGTGTTTCTAGGGTTACATGTTTTAATTAGTGTCCAGGTGTTTCTTGTTGGTGTTGTCTTTATATAGTCCTTGTCAGTGTTTCCTGGTTTGTAGGTCATTGTACGTATGTGTGGTTGATGGCCTTGGTCTGTGTTTAACTTTGCTATGTAGTTTCACCCCTTTGTTCTGTTTAGTCCTTGTCTAATGCTTAGCCGTGTTTGTTGTTCAGAAGCTTTGTTTAGTGTTTTAGAATTTAGCTTTGTTTTGTCTTTAGTGTTAGCTTGCCTCTGTCTTGTTACCTTTTTGTTTATTGTTATTAAAGTCTCCTGCATATACCTCCATCCCTTACTTCTACACACCCACATTATTACAGGAGCCTATCCAGAATCACTGGGCGCAAGGCAGGAACACACCCTAGAGGAGGAAAAATTTAATAAATTAAGTGTATGAATTAGTTTTAAAGCATTTTTGTGTAGTGTATAACTGTAACTGTTGTGTTGTATTAAATATGACAATTATCATTTTATTCAACAGAAAATAACCTAAATGTTAAGTAATAACATGCTATGTTCCTGACACTGCCTCCATCTGTAACTGGTCTAAACCCACACTCACACGGACTTTTGGACACAGTATTGTCCCCAAGAACAGAACAAACCCATCACTGTCTTCTGCAGCTTTTTCCTGATGGAGCTCAGAACCAACGCAGCACCCAATAAACTCTTCACTCTCCACACGGCTTCAGTCTTAGGTTCTTTTCTGTTTAATAAAATAAAACATTGTCAACACACACTTACCATGAAATGACCAAAGAATGTTTGTATTTTGAATTACAGCTTTACTTTACACACAAAAAAATATGTAACTTACTTGTACACCTCATTTTGTTCATGATTTTTAAATTCAATGTTACAATCTATTGATGATTAACTTTATTGATAAACAATCCAGGATTGACTTTGTCTCGTATTAAAGGTGTAGTTCATTATTATAATTAAAAATAAATGTATAAAATACAGAAGATGTCTCCTCTCCATGTGCTGCTCTACAGTCGGTTTGCTCTGGAAACTGCTCTAATGTGTTTACGAAGCCCCAGTGTCTTTAAATGGGTAAAAACAAAGTGTCTCCACCCAGTATGCTAGGCTTTCTCTTTCGCCATCTGGAGGGTTTTAGACGAACCAGAAAATGGACTATTCTATTTCTGCTCCTTGGGGGGGGGGGGTGACACTGACTCATTTTTGGTGTTTCAGATCTCTTAAGGTGGAAATGTCCCCAAACTCAGGAGACGGCTAACTGCATTAGTGACAGTGCTACAAAACTAAAGTTACACAAGTTTCTGTGGGAATTCAAACAGCAAATAAACACTTACAATTTGCACTTCAGGCGGCACAGTGCTGCAGCAGGTAGGTGTTGCAGTCACACAGCTCCAGGGGCCTGGAGGTTGTGGGTTCGATTCCCGCTCCGGGTGACTGTCTGTGAGGAGTTGGTGTTCTCCCTGTGTCTGCGTGGGTTTCCTCCGGGTGACTGTCTGTGAGGAGTGTGGTGTGTTCTCCCTGTGTCTGCGTGGGTTTCCTCCGGGTGACTGTCTGTGAGGAGTGTGGTGTGTTCCCCCTGTGTCTGTGTGGGTTTCCTCTGGGTGCTCCGGTTTCCTCCCACAATCCAAAAACACACGTTGGTAGGTGGATTGGCGACTCAAAATTGTCCGTAGGTGTGAATGTGTGAGTCTGTGTCTGTGTTGCCATGTGAAGGACTGGCGCCCCCTCCAGGGTGTATTCCCGCCTTGTGTCCAATGATTCCAGGTAGGCTCTGGACCCACCGCGACCCTGAACTGGATAAGAACTAACAGATAATGAATGAATGAATGAATGAACTTGCCCTTCAGCTGCATGCAACAGTCTTTATTCTCCTCAAACACACCACTCCACCTTAAAAAACACAGAGCTTAGAACTGTGTTTCCCCCCAGTCTTAGATGTTCCCTTTAATGGACCTTGTTCTTACATCCTGTGGTGGTTTCTAATCACAATTTCTCTGTCTCTCCCTGGTATTTCTTCTGGAGATACACAGAGTGCCAAATACTCCTGAATATCATAGTAAACAAAGTACTAGAGAAGCCCCTTGCACTTCTTTAATCAGAGTCAGCCATAAAACCTCATGATCCAATCTGCTGATGATGGATTGTACTGGAAAACACAGCCCAGGATTTAATTCATCTTGTTGGACCTTGTTCTTACACTCCTTGTTCCACTCCACCTCACCTTCTCCTTCTCTCTCTCTCTCTCCCACCCTCTCTCTCTCTCTCTCTCTCTCTCTCTCTCTCTGGCTAGACAGCTGTGTTGGGAAGCTATTAGCACAATCAGACAGCAGCTGCATATTTGGCTGTGGAGACAGGTAAACACAAACTGGATCAGACTTGGCGGACATCATCAGGCAGCAGGCCTCCTGACACTACACTCCTGATGTCCCACAATCCTTCTCTGCACCATTGTTTGCACTTAACAAGGCTTTCAGCATTCAGGCATCCATCTTGGCCTGAGCCTGGTCTCTCCAGTCCATTCGCCTTCGCTTGTTTGGCTCTGTCTACAAGAGTCCGCTATCGGAAACAGGAGCAAAAATAATTGAGACTGAATCTGAGCGATCCCCGTCCAAGCAGCTCATGCTAATTACAGCCTCAGAGAGCCAGGTCCAGCAGCAGCCTCTGGACACACTGCACTGACCACATACAGCCAACACACTACTTCAAAAAGAGGGAAAAAGAAGCTGGACTGTGGACAATTACACAGTAGATTCAGACACACACTATTCCAAACAGAGAAAGCATATTGAGATGCTCTAGGACGCTCAGAAATGGCCACATTATAAAGTGTTAACCTTCACTGTCTTCTCAGAAAACATGGCTTTTAATTAAAATGTATGTTTATTTATTGTTTTTTTATTATTATAATTTTAAACATATTATCATTGACAAAGCCGATGGGTTTATGTTTGATGGTGATGTCAGGTTCCTTGTTTGTTCTTGGAAGTTTTTTAGTGGGTTTTATTCTTTTCATATCGATGGAATTATATCGTATCGACCAAAATTAAGAAATATATCGTGATATAAATGTTGGTCGTATCGTCCAGCCCTAGCTTAGTAACTGTGTGTATTGTATTTAAGCAAGTGCTGTGAAAGTTAGCATGATAAAGTTTGTCCCTGTGGACCAACCGTAGCTGTAGGCCAGAGGATGGAAAATAAAGGAGTACCCCCCACCCCCCACCCCCGACACAAAGAGGTAGTAGGCTTCTGTGCTTCTGAGTGCTGTGAGGCTCTCTCCAGCGCAGGAAGAGGAGCTCTCTCTTTTTCCGATTCGTTTATATTGAGCTGCGCTCTGGAACCAAAAACATCATGTGACTGCTACACCTGGAGAAGGCGTGTAGGGGGCAATGTGCCTGCTATTCCTTCGTTTTATAAATGTTCATGGACCACAGAAGTCAGGGCACGATGCTGGAGACTCTCTGTGGTCCTCTGCACAATGACACACAGCTACCATCCACATGGTCATTCTGCCATCACAGCTCACAGACAGATTACAACAATGATCTTTAGCTGCGGTCCTACACCAACGCAGATGGATGTAGAGTTCCCTGAGGTGATGAGGGTCTCCGAGAGAGAAACAGAAACCAGAGCAGACACGAGGCTCATGATGAATCCCCCATGAGCCACTGCAAGCACAGAGTCAGCAGAAAACACACAACCAGCCTCAAGGTAACACAACCGCAGGAGATGGAGCCATCATATGGATCATATGCTCTGTGGGGGTGTGTTTGGGAGAGCGTTTGTATGTGTGTACAGGGGAAGGTCAGGAACAAACTTCACATTATGCCTCAGGCCCCAGGAACCAAGGGCCTCATAGAGATACAAATGAATTATAGTCACTGTCACAGAAAAGCACAGTATATATTTTCTTCCTTTTCCTATTTTTTTCCTCCTTCTCTGCAGGAAACCACTAGCTGCACATGACACTGTATGGACTTTTTTATTAGGAATGAACCCATAGAGATGACCCTCAGTTAACTATAATTATATTATCACAATTCATAACATATCGATGGATATAATAATACGGTAATTCTGGAAGGTTTAGGGATATTTTGTAAAATGTAATAAAAACATCAGAAACATGCTACAAAACTATAAAAGTAGGTTTCCCGCTGTTACATCACCTTTCTTTTTAATGAAACTCTTTAAGCATTTGGGAACAGAGGAGACTAGTCGTTGCATTTTTTGCAAGTGGTATTTTTGTGAGTGTAAGTTCTCAACATATATTTTCACTCTATATAAGACATCAGTTGCTCAACAATCCGAGGTCACTGTTGTCCAATTCTTTTCCTGTATTTGCAAAATGGCACATTTCGTTTACTATTGAATGAATGGTAATAGAATAAGATTTACTTTTAAATAATTTTCCATTGGGCGGCACAATGGCGCAGTCACATAGCTCCAGGGTCCTGGAGGAGTGTGAGGAGTCTGTAAGGAGTGCGGTGTGTTCTCCCTGTGTCTGCGTGGGTTTCCTCCGGGTGACTGTCTGTGAGGAGTGTGATGTGTTCTCTCTGTGTCTGCGTGGGTTTCCTCCGGGTGACTGTCTGTGAGGAGTGTGGTGTGTTCTCTCTGTGTCTGCGTGGGTTTCCTCCGGGTGACTGTCTGTGAGGAGTGTGGCGTGCTCTCGCTGTGTCTGCGTGGGTTTCCTCCGGGTGACTGTCTGTGAGTAGTGTGGCGTGCTCTCCCTGTGTCTGCGTGGGTTTCCTCTGGGTGCTCCGGTTTCCTCCCATGCTCCAAAAACACACGTTGGTAGGTGATTCAAAAAAGGACTAAAAAGTGTCCGTAGGTGAATGTGAGTGAGTGACGCCCTGTGACGGACTGGTGCCCCCTCCAGGGTATGTTCCTGCCTTGTGCCCAGTGATTCTGGGTAGGCTCCAGACCCACCACCACCCTGAACTGGATAAGGGTCACAGAAAATGAATGAATGAACGATTATTAATGAATGTTCCCATAGTTAATTATGGAATTACCACACATTGTTATGTTCAGCTGATTATTTTCATTAATGAATGAATGCGTTCACACTGTTGTCTTCTGTAAGCACTTCATTCAGGTCAGTGCGGAGGTGATGAGAGCTTTCATTCCAAGAACAATAATCTGATCCTGAAACAGAAAACACGGGTCCTTTTTAATAGTCTTTGAGGATTTTTCTGTGCGGTTTCTTGACAGTGCCACTTCTTAAAATCAGACAGGTTCCAGCACCTCCGGTCAAAAAGCCTGGAGCGAGTGCTCAGTGAATTATCCTGTGCCCCATTATTAAATCAGGGGTGAACTGTAATTTAAGGAGCTTCTCAGTTCCTGTCTTTCCCCCAAAAATCATTAAACCCACCCCTGAGCAAGGTGGCTGTGTTCCTGTGGCTCGGAGGGGGGTCATTTATTCCACCTTCCAGAGCTACAGGACTTCATCCTGACAGCCATAGTGCTTAAGCACATCAGATGTAGGCCCACCACTCAGGCCAGAGGACAGCAAACTCTGTCCGTCAGCACTACCGCCCCGTCCCACTTCATAAATCTCAGCCCGGTTCCCTTAAAAGAATAAGCCCTCAAACAAACTCGTTAGGGGGGAAATTGAGTTGTGATTTGGTGGTGTATATCATGGTCCTGGGGGGGCTGTCTTGGTGAGGCTTTGCTAAGCTTTAAAGGTGAATCAGCTGGGATCCGGCGCTGGTCAGAAGCCCTGTCGAATGAAGGCTTTTTACTCGCGTAAGCTCCACCGGTCAAGCAGGAGACGGGGTGATGTATTACCTCTGCTTCCTGGAAATCACCAGCAAGAAGCAAAGAAAGGCTCTGTGCACTTCCTGCAGCTCCAATTACAATCCAGATCCCACGCGGAACGACAGGAACTTTCCGATTTAGCCAAGATTTATTCGGCTACAAAGAGCCGAAAGGGCAGTCTGAGTAAGAATGCTTATAAAGAAGGTTCTGTGGAGTCAACAGAAAAGTAGTGACCAAAAAAAAATTGTCACTGAAGAACAGGGGGAAAGGTGGGGAATGAGGAATGCAGAGCAACACATGGACTACAGTCTTTAATTGTAATTGAACTGTGAAGTGCCCTAGTGTGGAGGTGATTAACTGCACAATGAGTGGAGGTAGGTGTTCCTAATCCAGTGATCGTTCAATGTATAGCAGTGTATATGTAATGCTAATTTTCATTGTGTCTCACACACACACACACACACACATTGTGTGGCCTGTATCATCGAGACACTAATGTTTTATTCATTTACTTTTATGCTTCGTAATAAACATAATAAATGCTTATGTATGATATTGTATTGGGCTTCATATCTTAGCTGTGACATCCAGCCCTCTTTTCCGCTTCAGACTGCTATAAATTTGGCTCAGCTGTGTATATCACGGATTTAAATAATAAACGTAAAAGTGCATTACAGAGACAAGGCTCGCAATCTGTTTCAGACGCGATCTCAGCGGTGTTTTCTTTTTCTCTGCGAAGCGAAAATGGCATGAAAGTGGCGGCACATCTGCCTCCCTCTTTCTCTCTGGCTCTGATTAGCGTGTGATGTGTGTAGCATGGTGGAAAACAAAGCCATATGCAGGATCTCCTTCTCTCTCTCTCAGTAGAGCATGGAGGCTCGGTGGTTTCTTTCCTCTGCCTCCAAAGCCCAGTCACCAGACGGAGGCTTCCTGTTAGATCTGCCGTTCATTTGATACATTATTGAGCCTCTTACGAGGAGAAAGGAGGCCTGAATAATACATGACCGGAGGATATATATTGCTCTTCAGATAAATGACCTCCTCCTCGCTGGGGGGACACTTTAGACGGCGGGAACTGTCTGGAAGTGGAGCGAGACAAAGAATGAGGACGATTGACGGAAGTTATTTGAGATAGACTGATTGATTAAAAGAGGAGGTGAAGGGATGAATGAGTGATGAATATCTTTGGACTAATCACCACACCCTCGAAACTCTACCAAACGAAATGGTTCGGCGCTCAGAGCCGCCTGACCGTTGGGACCACGGGGAGCTTGTACTTCCTGTAACAGCCCCTATAACCTCTGGGAAGCTTTTAGAAGCTGTCAGAAAATTGCTGTGAGTGTTTGATTGCAGGCATATTAACCACAGCGAGTTCATGTTGGGTGATTAGTTCTGGATCCTAATTCATGGCAGAGTTATCGGCTCTGAGCACTGTGACACTCCAGGGCAGTGTTTTTTAAACCCTCTGTCGCAGCATACGAGTGGGTCCTGAGGCAAAGAACAAAAATGGGTTGCAAAGAAAAATAATAATAATTAAATTAATGAATTTTTTCATGTACATAAACACCCTCTTGTGCAAACGTTACGTTATACTACAACCCAAACTGTGTAGTTAGCACAGCTGCTGCTATACTAACTTTAAGTGTGAATTATTTTCATTCATTCATTGTCTGTAACCCGTATCCAATTCAGGGTCGCGATGGGTCCAGGGCCTACCTGGAATCATTGGGCACAAGGCAGGAATACACCCTGAAGGGGGCGCCAGTCATTCACAGGGCAACACACACACTCACACCTATGGACACTTTTGAGTCTCCAATCCACCTACCAACGTGTGTTTTTGGAGCGTGGGAGGAAACAGGAGCACCCGGAGGAAACCCACGCAGACACAGGGAGAACACACCATACTCCTCACAGACAGTCACCCGGAGGAAACCCACACAGACACAGAGAGAACACACCACACTCCTCACAGACAGTCACCCGGAGGAAACCCATGCAGACACAGAGAGAACACACCATACTCCTCACAGACAGTCACCCGGAGGAAACCCACACAGACACAGAGAGAACACACCACACTCCTCACAGACAGTCACCCGGAGGAAACCCATGCAGACACAGAGAGAACACACCACACTCCTCACAGACAGTCACCCAGAGGAAACCCACACAGACACAGAGAGAACACACCACACTCCTCACAGTCACCCAGAGGAAACCTATGCAGACACAGAGAGAACACACCACACTCCTCACAGACAGTCACCCAGAGAAAACCCACACAGACACAGGGAGAACACACCACACTCCTCACAGACAGTCACCCGGAGGAAACCCACGCAGACACAGGGAGAACACACCACACTCCTCACAGACAGTCACCCGGAGGAAACCCACGCAGACACAGGGAGAACACACCACACTCCTCACAGACAGTCACCCGGAGGAAACCCACGCAGACACAGGGAGAACACACCACACTCCTCACAGACAGTCACCCGGAGCGGGACTCGAACCCACAACCTCCAGGACCCTGAAGCTGTGACAGAGACACCACTTGCTGCTCCTCCAGAGGTGAATTCCAATTCTTATTTTCATCCCTACCCCTTGTTTCTGGTTGTCATCTTGCCCCTTAGAGCTGAGTTACATGGTGTAGCAGTTAAAATCACCAGCTACAAAACGGGACGACTCTTCAAGATCTTGATACATCATCAGAACACAAATAAAACAGAGCAGCGCTTCATTCCCAGGCGACTAGCGCCGCTCTGTAGCAGCTTAGCACCAGTCTGCAGTGATATCAGAGGAGCTCATTTAGGGCCTCATTCTCCTTCAGAAGAGTTCCACAATCAGAGATTACCCCCCTCTCCTCACTCTTCTGTGACATGGAGCTCAGCTCAGATTCTCATTCTGCAGAGTTCTGTTCACACTTACAGTTCCACCTTAAATACTGCTGCAGCCTCAGGCACCAGAATGTAATTGCTTCACCATTTAAGGTGGAATTGGAAACTGGAACTGGTGATGTTTCATCCTTGGTATGAAGAAAAGGGTCATAACACATTAAAACTATAACAATACAAGATAAGACACATTACCCCTAAATGGTATGGACATAAATATCAATGGACACAATGTGGGTCGCCTGAGAAAAAAAACCTGCTCTGGAGTGTCTCCTAACGTTAGGGTTCATCAGAAGTGCCATCATTGGCTGGGGTCTGTTGAGTTCTGCTCTCGGTAACAGATGGAAACCGCGGAGCTGACAGCTCAGCTCCCACACATTCAGCGTTTTAATCTTTCGTTCACATCCATCAGCAGTGGTGCATCAGCTGCGATTCACTCCAAGCCTGAGCCACCACAGCACACTCCAGCAGCTTCGCCTGGAACCAGCACAGCACTCAGCTACTTTACAGTGCAGCCATTTGCTGACACTGTGTGTATAAACCCTACAGAGAAGCATGGACCAGAAGGGGACTGATTTTGAAACGGCGACACGTCAAGTCACTTGTGTTTGTGTGGTACATTTATAACAAAAAGCTGTTGACCCAAATGGCCTTCCAGTCGAGGCAGGAAAGGTATTGTTTTAATTCCTGGAATTAA